>NC_045996.1:7053255-7178293 GCF_010909765.2 Amblyraja radiata | reverse complement strand
CTCCTCCTCCTCCCCCTCACCAGAAGATTAATCAAGCATAATTTCCCCTTCGTAAATCCATCCTGTTGCTGCTATCCAAATGTGCCGCTATTTCATGTTTTATAATTGACTCCAGCATCTTCCCCATCACCGATGTCAGGCTAACTGGTCTATAATTACCTGTTTTCTCTCCCCTTCCTTTCTTAAAAAGTGGGATAACATTAGCTACCCTCCAATCCACAAGAACTGATCCTGAATCTATAGAACATTGGAAAATGATCACCAATGATTACATAACGACCTACTTCTCACCATTGACTCTGGCGACTGTGCAATCCTGTTCCTTCTCGACCTCAGCGCTGCATTCGACACAGTCAACCATACCATCCTAATTGACCGGTATGGGGTTGGCATTGATGGCACTGCCCTGAGCTGGTTCGTCTCCTATTTCAAAGGTAGGAGTTTCTCTACTAACATAGGCAACTCTTTCTCCTCCCCAGCTAGCCTCTGCTGTGGGGTTCCATAAGTTTCCATCCTTGGCTCCATTATCTTCTCCCTATATATGCTCGCCTTAGCCAAGTCATTCAAAGGCACTACATTTCCTTCCACTGCTATGCAGACGATACACAACTCTATCTCCCCCTGAAGCCCAACAAACAATCAAATCTTCTCAGCTTTAGCCACTGCCTCAAGGATATAAAGTTTTGGATTGCCCAGAACTTCCTCCAACTAAACGAGAGTAAGTCTGAGGTCATCCTACCCGGCCCCTCGGAATCCATCAAAACGATAGCAGGCAGCCTTGGTAGCCTTACCCCATTACTCAAACCTCACGTCAAAAACCTTGGCGTGATATTTGACTCCGCGTTGAAATTTGAAAAACAAGTCAAAGCCGTGGTAAAAGCTAGCTTCTTCCAGCTTCGAACGATAGCAAAAATAAAACCTTTCCTCCAATTTGACGACCTCGAAAAGATCATCCACTCATTTATCTACTCCCGCCTCGATTACTGCAATTCCCTTTACACTGGCATCAGCCAATCATCCCTGTCCCGCCTGCAACTGGTCCAAAACACCGCAGCGAGACACCTGACGGGCACCAGACAAAGGGACCACATCACCCCGATTCTGGCCTCTCTCCACTGGCTCCCTGTGCGGTTCCGAATCAATTTCAAGCTCCTTCTTTTTGTTTACAAAACACTTAACGGGCTCGCCCCCACCTACATCAAAAATCTGCTTACCCACCACACAAACTCCAGGTCCCTCAGATCGGCCGACTTGGGGTTACTGACTATACCTCGGGCTAGGCATAAGCTCAGGGGTAGACCGTGCTTTTGTGGTTGCAGCACCTAGACTATAAAACAGCATCCCTCTTCCCATCAGAACTGTCCCCTCAATCAGCTACTTTGATTCTAGACTTAAAACCTATTTCTACTCTCAAGCCTTTCTTGAGGTCCTCTGAGTGAGCGCTGTATGTATTTATATATGTATTGTTGATCTATGTACCACTGTTTGTAGGAAGTTTGTACCTGCACTAATGTAAAGCACTTTGATCAACGAGAGTTGTTTTTAAATGTGCTATAGAAATAAAATTGACTTGAATGCATCCACGATTTCTAGAGCCACTTCCTGAAGTACCCTGGGATGTAGACCATCAGGCACTGGGAATTTATCAGCCTTCAGTCCCATCAGTCTACCCAACACCATTTCCTGCCCAATGTCAATTTCCTTTAGGTCCTCCGTCACCCTAGGTCCTTTGGCCACTAGTACATCTGGGAGATTGTTTGTGTTTTCCTTAGTGAAGACGGATCCAAAGGACCTGTTCGACTCGTCTGCCATTTCCTTGTTCCCCATAATAAATGTACCCGTTTCTGTCAAGAGACGCACATTTGTCTTAACTAATTTTTTCCTCTTCACTTACCTCAAGATGCTTTTACTATCCTGCTTTATATTCTTGGCTAGCTTACCTTCGTACCCCATCTTTTCTCCTCGTATTGCCTTTTTAGTTATCTTCAGTTGCTCTTTAAACATTACCCAATCCTCTTGCTTCCCGCTCATCTTTGCTACATTGTACTTCTCTTTTATTTTTATACTGTCCCTGACTTCCCTTGTCAGCCACGGTCGCCCCTTACTGCCCTTGGAATCTTTCTTTCTCTTTGGAATGAACTGATCGTACACCTTCTGTATTATTCCCAGAAAATCCTGCCATTGTTGTTCCACTGCCATCCCTGCTAGTGTATCTTTCCAGTCAACTTTGGTCAGCTCCTCCCTCATGGCTCCATAATCCCCTTTGCTCAACTGTAATACTGACACTTCCGATTTACCCTTCTCCCTCTCCAATTGTAAATTAAACTTGACCATCTTATGGTCACTACCTCCTAATGGCTCCTTTACCTCGAGTTCCCTTATCAAATCCGGTTCATTACACAACACTAAATCCAGAATTGCGTTCTCCCTGGTAGGCTCCAATATACGCAGCTCGAAGAATCCATCACGGAGGCACTCCACAAACTCCCTTTCTTGGGGTCTAGTACCAACCTGATTTTCCCAGTCTACCTGCATGTTGAAATCTCCCGTAACAACCACAGCAATAGACAATAGGTGCAGGAGTAAGCCATTCGGCCCTTCGAGCTAGCACCGCCATTCAATGTGATCATGGCTGATCATCCCCAATCAGTACCCTGTTCCTGCCTTCTCCCCATATCCTCTGACTCCGCTATTTTTAAGAGCCCTATCTAGCTCTCTCTTGAAAGCATCCAGAGAACCTGCCTCCACCACCCTCTGAAGCAGAGAATTCCACTCACTCACCAATCTCTGTGAGAAAAGGTGTTTCCTCGTCTCCGTTCTAAATGGCTTATTCCTTATTCACAAACTGTGGCCCCTGGTTCTGGACTCCCCCAACATCGGGAACATGTTTCCTGCCTCTAGCGTGTCCAAGCCCTAAACAATCTTATATGTTTCAATGAGATCCCCTTCTGAACTTCACATTGATTCCGATTTCACTTGGCGATACTTTCCTACCTCTTCCTCAGCTTCTGCCCCGTTAATTCTGGTGTCTTTATTAACTTTTCCTGTATTCGCTTTCCCTTTAACTCCATCCTTGTATCCTTGCACCGTGGTCTCCTGTCGCCAGGTTGCGCTACAGCAGGAGGACCAGAGCGTCTGCACCGCGACCGCCCGCCGCCAGGGGGCGCTACTGTTGGAGGACCAGAGCCGCTGCACCGCGATCATGAACATCGGGAACATGTTTCGTGCCTCTAGCGTGTCCAAGCCCTAAACAATATTATATGTTTCAATGAGATCCCCTTCTGAACTCCAGAGTGTACAAGCCCAGCTGCTCCATTCTCTCAGCATATGACAGGCTCGCCATTCCGGGAAATAACCTTGTAAACCTACGCTACATTCCCTCAATAGCAAGAATTTTCTTCCTCAAATTAAGGGACCAAAATTGCACACAATACTCCAGGTGTGGTTTCACTTGGGCTCTGTACAACTGCAGAAGGATCTCTTTGCTCCTATATTCGATTCCTCTTGTTATAAAGGCCAACATGCCATTCGCTTTCTTTACCGCCTGCTGTACCTGCATGCTTACTTTCATAGACTGATGTACAAAGACCCCCAGATCCCGTTGTACTTCCCCTTTTCCCAAATTGACGCCATTTAGATAGTATGTTTAAGAAGGAACTGCAGATGCTGGAAAATCGAAGGTACACAAAAAAGCTGGAGAAACTCAGCGGGTGCAGCAGCATTTATGGAGCGAAGGAAATAGGCAACGTTTCAGGCCGAAACCCTTCTTCAGACTGATGGGGGTGGGGAGAAGAAAGGAAAAAAGGAGGAGGAGCCTGAAGGCTGGGGGATGGGAGGAGACAGCAGAAGGGCTGAGGAAGGGGAGGAGACAACAAGGACTAACAAAATTGGGAGAATCCAATGTTCATTCCCCCAGGATGCAGACTACCCAAGCAGAATATGAGGTGCTGTTCCTCCAATTTCCGGTGTTGCTCGCTCTGGCCATGGAGGAAACCCAGGACAGAGAGGTCGGATATGGAGTGGGAGGGGGAGTTGAAGTGCTGAGCCACCGGGAGGTCAGGTTGGTTATTGCGGACCGAGAGGAGGTGTTCGGCGAAAAGATCACCCAACCATCGCTTGGTCTCACCGATATAGATCTGCTGACACCTGGAGCAGCGGATGCAATAGATGAGGTTGGAGGAGGTGCAGGTGAACCTCTGTCGCACCTGGAACGACTGCTTGGGTCCTTGAATGGAGTCGAGGGGGGAGGTAAAGGGACAAGTGTTGCATCTCTTGCGCTTGCAAGGGAAAGTGCCCGGGGAGGGGGTGGTACGGGAGGGAAGGGAAGAATTGACAAGGGAGTTACGGAGGGAGCGGTCTTTGCGGAAGGCAGACATGGGGGGAGATGGGAAGATGTGGCGAGTGGTGGGGTCACGTTGGAGGTGGCGAAACTGACGGAGGATTACTTGTTGTATGTGACGTCTAGTGGGGTGAAAGGTGAGGACTAGGGGGACTCTGCCTTTGTTGCAAGTGGAGGGATGGGGAGAGAGAGCAGTGTTGCGGGGTATGGAAGAGACCCTGGTGCGTGCCTCATCTATGGTGGAGGAGGGGAACCCCCGTTCCCTGAAGAATGAGGACATTTCAGATGCCCTGGTGTGGAACGCCTCATCCTGGGAGCAGATGCGGCGTAGACGAAGGAATTGAGAGTAGGGGATGGAGTCCTTACAGGAAGCAGGGTGGGAAGAAGTGTAGTCCAGATAGCCATGGGAGTCAGTAGGTTTATAGTGGAAATCTGCCTTCCTGTTTTTGGTACCAAAGTGGATAACGTCATATTTATCCACATTAAACTTCATCTGCCATGCAGCTGCCCACTCCCCCAACCTGTCCAGGTCACCCTGCATTTTCATAGCATCCTCCTCACAGTTCACACTGCCACCCAGTTACTTTGAATCCCTTCATCCAAATCATTGATGTATATTGTAAATTGGTGCGGTCCCAGCACCGAGCCTTACGATACCCCACTGGTCACTGCCTGCCATTCTGAAAAGGACCCATTAATCCTTACTCTTTGTTTCCTGTCTGCCAACCACTTCTCTATCCATGTCAGCACTCTACCCCCAATACCATGTGCCCTAATTTTGCCCACTAATCTCCTATGTGCGACCTTATCAAATGCTTTCTGAAAGTCCAGGTACACTACTGGCTCTCCCTTGTCCATTTTCCTAGTTACATCTTCAAAAGATTCCAGAAGATTAGTCAAGCATGATTTCCTCTTCGTAAATCCATGCTGACTCGGACCAATCCTGTTACTGCTATCCAAATGTTCGGCTATCTCATCTTTTATAATTGACTCCAGCATCTTCCCCTCCACCGATGTCAGGCTAACTGGTCTATAATTCCCTGTTTTCTCTCTCCCGCCTTTCTTAAAATGTGGGATAACATTAGCTACCTTAAAATCCACAGGAACTGATCCTGAGTCTATAGAACATTGGAAAATTATCACCAATGCATCCACAATTTCTAGAGCCACTTCCTTAAGTACCGTGCTGTACTTCCTTATGTACAGCATTACTTTTGCTACATGCCAATTTTAAATCTTGATTCAACTTGCACCCTGTATCCAGGCTACTGTTTGGGGGCCTGTAGATAAGTCCCATTAGGGTCGTTTTACCCTTACAATTCCTTAGTTTTATCCATACTGACTCCAGTTCTCCTGTTTCAATGTCACCCCTCGTAAGGGACTGAATTTCATTCCTCACCAACAGAGCAACCCCACCCCCTCTGCCCACCTGTCTGTCTTTACGATAGGATGTTTAACTCCTGAATATTCAGTTCCCAGCCCTGGCCCTCTTGCAGCCATGTCTCTGTAATTCCCACAACATCATATTTGTCAATCTCTAATTTGTCAAGCTCGTCCACTTTATTCCATATAATTCGTACATTCGTTATTCCTCTCACCTTTCACATTGATTCCGATTTCACTTGGCCATTATTTCCTACCCCTTCCTCAGCATCTGCCCCGTTAATTCTGGTGTATTTATTAACTTTCCCAGTATTCGCTTTCCCTTTAACTCCATCCTTGTATCCTTGCACCGCGGTCTCCCGCCGCCAGGGGCCGCTACTATTGGATGATCAGAGGAGGCGCTGCACTGCGGTCTCCCCGCCGCCAGGGGGCGCTACTTTTGGAGGACCAGAGGAGCTGCACCGCGACCGCCCGCCGCCAGGGACCGCTACTATTGGAGGATCAGAGGCGCTGCACCGCGACCGCCCGCCGCCAGGTGGCGCTACTGTTGGAGGACCAGAGAGTCTGCACCGCGATCGCCCGCCGCCAGGGGGCGCTACTGTTGGAGGACCAGAGCGTCTGCACCGCGACCGCCCGTCGCCAGGTGGCGCTACTGTTGGAGGACCAGAGCCGCTGCACCGCGGTCTCCAGCCGCCAGTAGGCGCTATTGTTGAAGGACCAGAGACGCTGCACCGCGACCTCTCACCTGAGCTCCCGCTGCTCCTCCCGTCGGCTGAGGCTGCCCCGCCTCACGTGAGCAGATTACGTCACCGACCCGCCTCACGTGATCAGACCCACGGCCCCGCCCACCGCCGCCGATCACAGCGACCTATAGGTCGAACCGTCGCCCCGCCCCTCGGACAGACAAACAGCGCCATCCGCCAATCGGAGCCGCCCGCCCCGCCCATTGCCATGGCTCCGCCCCCGTGGTTCCTACACCACGTGTAGGGGGGGGGGAGGGGAAACATCACAGCAGCTGATGACGGCCGGCGGGGTTGGAGCGGGACAGACACACAGACAAACCAACCAACCCAAAGCCGCAGCTTCACTCACTCACTCACTCACTCACTCATTTGTGGCGAGAGGAACATAGTTCACATCTCAGGTCAACAACTTTTCATGAGAACTGGGAAAAAGTGAGAAATATAAGCTTGTTTTATAGCTTCTTCCAGTTCTGATGAAATGTAATTGAAATCAAAAATAAGTCTCTTGGTTAGAAACCCTGGTTGGGAACAAATAAATTGCAGCATAAATGCTGTTCAGTTCTATCTCCACAATGGAGGGCACAATTAGCTTTCTATATGTGTGGATGGTAGGAATTGAAAGAAATCAATGTTAGGATTAATGACATAGTGCTTGGAGATTATGGCGATAGAAGCAGGAAATCTCTGAAGTTTGGTGATCTACTTCCAGTGGACTAAAGGAATTTGATATGATAAATTATTTAGATACAGGAACAAACTGAAACACCTCCAATAATCTATATTCTATCCTATGGGGAGAAGGCAGGAAGGGGATACTGATTGTGGATGATCAACCATGATCACAGTGAATGGTGGTGCAGGCTCAAAGGGCCAAATGACCTGCTCCTGCACCATTCAGTTAATTGTCATATGACATCGTTGATAAAATGTAATTCAGAAAATGAAACAATCCATGGTTGCCAAGAGATGGTCTGTAATGTTCCGTTGTTGTGGTAGCATTGGGTCAATTCAAGAACCTGATGGGACAGTAGCTTTTTATGAACTGGGAGTGTGGGACGTTTTACTTCTGTCTCTCCTGTCTGATGGTAACAGTGATAAGACAGCACGGCCTATCCCATTTCAGCTATTAGTTGAGCAAACTTAACCTGAACAACTTGGTATTCTTAACATCTCTATATTCTGAGACCTTTCCTGTAAAAGATCTTTCCGCTATCTTACACAACCCTTCAAGTGTGGCCTAACTCGTGTTTTGTAAAGTTGCAATAAAACATCCCAACTATTATATTCTATACCCACACCTACGATGGCAATTCAATTCAATTCAATTCAATTCAACTTTATTGTCATTGCACAGATACAAGTATGGGTACAACGAAATGCAGTTTAGCGTCAGTAATAGTGCAATATATAAATAAAAAATACAGAATAAGCAAACAATGTGGACGGAGAGACTGGAGAAATCTATCCGAGTTCAGCAATGTGATAGTGTTGTTGTAGAAGCTGTTCCCCATCCTACTAGTACGAGATCTGAGGCTCCTGTACCGCCCCCCTGATGGGAGAAGGGTAAACATGCCATATGCTTTTGTCACCCCAACTAAAATATACTATCATTGAATTCTTTAGTTAATTCAGTAATCTAATCATTTTATAACATTTAGCTCTGCATTATACATGCAGTTAAATTTCCAATTACATACTTTAGAGTGAGTTTTGATGAATACGCAAGTTTCACTAAAAGACTAGGAGGTTTATTTAACACAGGCAAGTGGGGTTAATATAGATGGCATGATAGTCGGCACAGACACATTGGATGGAAAAGGGCATGTTTCTGTGCTGTACAACTCTTTGGACTATTTAGTAATGAAAGGGAACACTGTTTTAACCCATAGTTTATTCCATCCATTACTTGATGTAAGTAAAATGATCCAAACTTCCTTATAACTTTTCAATGCGAAAGGATTTATTTTTTCCCCGATATTTACATTGGTAATTGCAAAGGTAGAACACTTACCCTTTTGTCCAAATGGCCACGACACAGGCTTCACTCAGTTTATTAATGGATTTGCAGGTTAAATGACAAATCTGCCTCTCCTGATAAAAAACTGAAATAATATCAATACATAAATCAGTATTGGTATTAGTTGTCTCTGGAATACCAGTGATGTAAATTTAGCTTTGTTACTGCAAGTGTCAAGTCTTCTAATGTTTTTGCAGATTCCCCGCTTGAAAGGGATTTGATTTATCTACCCCGAAATGATGAACTGGATTCACTCAGACCAAACACTTCTTTTCCACCTTTTTTATTTTCTCCTCCTTTTATTTTGGCAGATTAGTCTTTAGCAGTTTTTAGCAGTTTTAGTCTTTACCAGGTGAAAAACCTTTAGACACAAAGGCAAAAAATATACACATTACTGTAACCAAATATAAATAACAGAAAATTACATGTATCTAACATTCCAACTCATAGCAGCCATTGTTTGTTTTTAAAAATAAATGATTTTCACATTTCATTAAATGAAAAATACAGATAATGCCCACTACTGTTACCAATTTTTTAGCTTAATATCATATGAATCTTTACTGTTTTAACACATTTTATCATATTTTTAAAAATGCAATTATTTAAACTAACACCACACATAGCATATAAGCATTAGAAATTAGCTCACATTAGCTCTTAATCCCACAATGAAGCAGGGTGCACTTTACATAGACAACAAACACTATCATCACCCTGTCATCTTGGTTAACAAACACCACCAATATTTCAAACTTTCTCAATCAACACGTTAGCCAGACAAGTTTCTCAGATATTAAAGGGTTAAACAGAGTCTCTGGGGCTGCAGTCTTCGGCTCAGTTCATTTAGAGTTTGGCTCAGTTCATTTAGAGTTCAGTGCTTGCCGGCTGCCAATCGGGTCTGTAGAACATCAGTCATGCTTGCCTTTTCTGGCTATCGCGGCAGTCTTTTCGGACAGTCCTTTTGATTTACTGTTCAAGTTTTGCCGCCCGCAAGTCTCTTCCGTCTTCTTCCCTGGCTTCTGGTGCTGTGTGCCCTTTTGAAAGACCCGGGCAGAACTCGGCAGGCTGGGGTTCCGCCCACTTTAATCACTGTCTCGTGATTTCAATGTAGCATTTCTCTGCACCTGTTCTTTCATTTCAGTTTGACTTGACAGCAAGCTTTTAAAATTTAAAGCCAGCCAGCCAGCTGCAAGGTGTTTTAGCCCAGTCAGAAACTAACACCTTAACTTGGGGAAGCCACAAGTTAGCGATGGTCACCAGGGTCCAATCAGTCCATATTGTGTCTGTGTTCATGCTGTCTTTCTGAATGACGTGTCTTCCTGTGACACAAAACTGATTGAGGATGACTGGTTCTTTCTTGGCTGCTCTGATCCAGATTTGATCTCAGAACTGCAGGAGCTGGAGGAGGAACTGGGGGATCTTCAGAGACGAGGACAGGATCAAGGATGGACAAACCAGACCACAGCTGGCCAAAAGCTTATGGTATGTGCTCAGTCTGACACTTTCAGTTTAAACTTTGATTTTATACATCTGTGGAAATGTAATGCTTGAGTTCACTCAACATTTTACGCTGTTATTAATTTTAAGCTTTGCCAAGGTTGAATAAAATATTTTCTGTTTGGAGTGGGGGAGGGGGGGGGGCAGCACAGTGGCACAGTGGTAGAGTTGCTGCCTTACAACACCAGACACCCGGGTTCGATCCTGACCACTGGTGCTGTTTGTACCGAGTTTGTACGTTCTCCCCGTGACCACGTGGGTTTTCTCCGGGTGCTACTGATTCCTTCAACACTCCAAAGGCGTACAGGTTTGCAGGTTAATTGGCTTGGGTAAAACTTGTAAATTGTCCCTAGTGTGCAGGATAGTGTCCGGGGGTGATCGCTGGTTGGCCTGTACACATTGGGCCGAAGGGCCTGTTTCCCTGCTGCATCTTGAAAGTCCAAAGCCTTCATTAGTTTTGAGAAGGTAAATATATACTGAGATTTGCTAAACTGAAAAAGCCTTCAACTCAATTTTCAGTGCCATTATAAGTTAGACTGAGATGGCTGGCCTCATACAATGAGAAAGCATTATATCAAGCACATGTTCAATTTCTAATATTAAAAGTAAAATGACAAACAATAGAGACAGAAGTATACTTTGGGTAATCACTGACAAATCTGGAATGTACAACAATATTTGTCATTTTACCGAATTTACCCCTTTATATATAAACATTTGGAATAGTTCAACATAAATATCAGTTTTGGACATAATGGGCAAAAGGACGGCTTCTGGGGTTGTGACAACCTGATCAATTTTAACTCCCAATTTTTATGTTTGGTGTTAATAGTCATTGGGTTCCATCCAGTGTGCACAGTATCTCCGTCTCTGTTACTACCGATCATTTACGGATCTGTATTTTTCAAGGGAAGTATTTAAAATACATCAAAGCAAATGAGTAGAGCGTTGGTGAATTCATTTTAGCTTGATACCAAGTAACTACATTTGGGAAATTTAAAGGGTTGTTAATACAGCAACTTTGTTGTTCCGTGGTTCAAATGTATTGTGAATTCATGTGCAAGGAAGTAAACGTTTCTATTAATATTTAGGATACAATTATTTATGAGGGAATAAAACTTTTAAGTCACAAACAGAAGAACATTCTCGTGTTTTATACCTTCTGGCCAAAGTACAGCAAGTGAAGATGTAAACTGAGCAATAGTTGAGCTGTTTGACTTCTCCAATGCTTCCGATGTCAACAACTACTCTGTTGATGGTTGACCTGCCGCCAGTGCACCGATGATCACATTGGCAGCATATCTCCCAACAGCTTCAGATGGATGACCTTAATTCTGACAACGCGTTGCTAAAAGCACAGTTAGTTCAGTACAGGGAGGAGCTAAACCAGATCCTGCCTTTGAAGGATAATCAGTTGAAGGAGTTGTTGCAAAAGCAACAACAGCAAATTAAGCATCTTGAGAACGAGAAATCCATCTTCAAAGAGCAATGGATAGTTGCACAAGGACCGCTTAAACAAAGTCCCTTAAAGATCCCTTAAACAAACTAATCTAAAACAAAGTAATGAAGGCCGAAAGCCCTTGATGAAACTGAATTTGAAAATCTGGCTCAAGTAAAGGCGGGAGTGAAAATGTCTGAAAGTGCTGATGGAATAGTGTAGGAGAAACCTGAAGAATAGTTGGTGGGATTGTCAGTGATGAAGCAAAGACTTTTGGATGTTATAAACGAGAATAAGGAAGTTGCTTCTCGGGCAGAATCTTTTGAGAAAACGTTGCTGGCAGTACAGACGGACAGAGACAGATGTCTGGAGGATATTGGGAAACTTTTTAAGCACAAATCTTAGAAGGGACTTTTTAAAAGAGCACTTTCATTTACTAATGACATGCACGGAATCAAGCCCTTGCATCAATTAATAAATTGAGCAGGATACTAAATCTCAAGGTACTAAAGATGAAGCCATGACATTGCTCATTGGTGGGACTTGTTCCTCAGAATGCGTATGCTGACTAAATATTTGTGTATTTTTTTATTTTTTTATTTAAAAGATTCCAAGATGGACACAGCAAAGATATGTTGTAATTTTGTTTTGCATTCATGTGTGTATAAAGATTGAGCACTATTTTCATTTTGCAGGAAAAGGAAGATTTGGAATCCCTTCAACAATCAACACAGCAGGAGCGCACAGAGCAAGATCCACCCTGCAAGAATGAATTGGCTGAGCTAAGGTTTGTTTCTACTTGGACTGGGATATCAGTTGCATTTCTATTGTGCCATACGATCAAATGGGATTATCCTTTGATGCTTTGGCCAGCAAACAACGTTTGAAGTGTCGATGATAGTAGCAAACATGGCAGTCAATTTTCGTAGGGTGGTGTCGTAGAGCCACAAATTATTCAACTCCTTGACGAAGGAGAATCCGTTTGGTTAAAGGAGGACATTCTGTTGCGAGTGGCTGAACGGCTTTCATTTGCTTTGTTTTAAATTTGTTTAGTTTAGAGAGAATCTAAATCCAAGCTGACTATCAACACGCATTTGGGATTGTTTCAGTTCAATAGGCTCCCATTTGGCATATCATCAGCCCCTGAGATTTTTCAAGGGTTTATGACACAAATTCTAGACATAATTGAAGGTGTGGTGTGTTACTTAGATGACATCCTCATCTCAGCCCCTGGCAGGCAGGCACATGATGAATGAATGATATCTTTATTTCGAACGATTAAAAAAAAAGAAGAAAAGAAAAGATGAAAAGGGAAGGTAGTGCATCCGTGGATAACAAGGGAAATCAGGGATAGTATCAAAGCGAAGGATGATGCGTACAAATTAGCCAGAAAAAGCAGCATACCGGAGGACTGGGAGAAATTCAGAGACCAGCAGAGGAGGACAAAGGGCTTAATTAGGAAAGGAAAAATAGATTATGAAAGAAAACTGGCAGGGAACATAAAACCTGACTGCAAAAGTTTTTATAGATATGTGAAAAGAAAGAGATTAGTTAAAACAAATGTAGGTCCCTTGCAGTCAGAAACGGGTGAGTTGATCATGGGGAACAAGGATATGGCGGACCAATTGAATAACTACTTTGGTTCCGTCCTCACTAAGGAAGACATAAATAATCTGCCGGAAATAGCAGGGGACCGCGGGTCAAAGGAGTTGGAGGAATTGAGTGAAATCCAGGTTAGCCGGGAAGTGGTGTTGGGTAAATTGAATGGATTAAAGGCCGATAAATCCCCTGGGCCAGATAGGCTGCATCCCAGAGTACTTAAGGAAGTAGCTCCAGAAATAGTGGATGCATTAGTAATAATCTTTCAAAACTCTTTAGATTCTGGAGTAGTTCCTGAGGATTGGCGGGTAGCAAACGTAACCCCACTTTTTAAGAAGGGAGGGAGAGAGAAAACGGGGAATTACAGACCAGTTAGTCTAACATCGGTAGTGGGGAAACTGCTAGAGTCAGTTATTAAAGATGGGATAGCAGCACATTTGGAAAGTGGTGAAATCATTGGACAAAGTCAGCATGGATTTACAAAAGGTAAATCATGTCTGACGAATCTTATAGAATTTTTCGAGGATGTAACTAGTAGCGTGGATAGGGGAGAACCAGTGGATGTGGTGTATCTGGACTTCCAGAAGGCTTTCGACAAGGTCCCACATAAGAGATTAGTTTACAAACTTAAAGCACACGGCATTGGGGGTTCAGTATTGATGTGGATAGAGAACTGGCTGGCAAACAGGAAGCAAAGAGTAGGAGTAAACGGGTCCTTTTCACAATGGCAGGCAGTGACTAGTGGGGTACCGCAAGGCTCAGTGCTGGGACCCCAGCTATTTACAATATATATTAATGATCTGGATGAGGGAATTGAAGGCAATATCTCCAAGTTTGTGGATGACACTAAGCTGGGGGGCAGTGTTAGCTGTGAGGAGGATGCTAGGAGACTGCAAGGTGACTTGGATAGGCTGGGTGAGTGGGCAAATGTTTGGCAGATGCAGTATAATGTGGATAAATGTGAGGTTATCCATTTTGGTGGCAAAAACAGGAAAGCAGACTATTATCTAAATGGTGGCCGACTAGGAAAAGGGGAGATGCAGCGAGACCTGGGTGTCATGGTACACCAGTCATTGAAAGTGGGCATGCAGGTGCAGCAGGCAGTGAAGAAAGCGAATGGTATGTTAGCTTTCATAGCAAAAGGATTTGAGTATAGGAGCAGGGAGGTTCTACTGCAGTTGTACAGGGTCTTGGTGAGACCACACCTGGAGTATTGTGTACAGTTTTGGTCTCCAAATCTGAGGAAGGACATTATTGCCATAGAGGGAGTGCAGAGAAGGTTCACCAGACTGATTCCTGGGATGTCAGGACTGTCTTATGAAGAAAGACTGGATAGACTTGGTTTATACTCTCTAGAATTTAGGAGATTGAGAGGGGATCTTATAGAAACTTACAAAATTCTTAAGGGGTTGGACAGGCTAGATGCAGGAAGATTGCTCCCGATGTTGGGGAAGTCCAGGACAAGGGGTCACAGCTTAAGGATAAGGGGGAAATCCTTTAAAACCGAGATGAGAAGAACTTTTTTCACACAGAGAGTGGTGAATCTCTGGAACTCCCTGCCACAGAGGGTAGTCAAGGCCAGTTCATTGGCTATATTTAAGAGGGAGTTAGATGTGGCCCTTGTGGCTAAGGGGATCAGAGGGTATGGAGAGAAGGCAGGTACGGGATACTGAGTTGGATGATCAGCCATGATCATATTGAATGGCGGTGCAGGCTCGAAGGGCCGAATGGCCTACTCCTGCACCTAATTTCTATGTTTCTATGTTTCTATGAAAATGAATAAATAAAAGGAAAATTGTATATATACATACATATATACATAAATACATACACACATACATACATATACACATATACACACATACACACATACACATAACATATATGTACATACATAAATTAAAAAATCAAAAGCCAATTTCAACATAATACACATTAGACTCGTTGGAAAAGGGATAGGAAGAAGCCTATGCTTGTCAAGCCCTACCCCCATTCTTCACCATTAACAAATGCAAAATTCAATAAAATAAACTAAACAAACAATTCAAATAAAACTACTCCAATCAAGCTATTAAGAGAAAAAGAACAAAAAAAGAAAAGAACAAAAAGAACAAGCACCATTAACATCTGTGAGATTTACATTCTCCTTCCTCATTATTGTACTTTTCAAAGATATATCTTTTGTACATTTTTTAAAATTGCATTATATTCATACTTTGTTTAATCGTTTCGTCAAGACCTTTCCACAAAACCACCCCACAAATGGAAATACACATACTTTTTAAATTGGTCCGAGCATAATGCTGTTTCAAGTTTAGTTTCCCTCTAAAGTTATAACCCCCCTCTCTGTCTTTGAACAGTTTTTGTATGTTTACAGGTAGCAGTTTATTTTTTGCTTTATAAATTATTTGTGCAGTCTTAAATTCTACCAGATCCTTAATCTTTAAGGTGTGTAATTTTAAATACAGTATATTGGTGTGTTCATGATATCCTACATTGATGAAAGGTTGGAAGTGGTACTCACATGCCTTGAGACACACATTATTGTGGGAAGCTTGTGCCATGTCTGTCCACCTGTTTACATCCCTTGAACGAGCTCTTGAGAAAAGATGTACCATGGAAGTGGACACGTGAATGTGACCTAGCTTTCAAATCATGTAAAGCTCAGTTGGTAGAGAGTGCAATACTTGTTCATTACAATGTCAATAATCCAATGAAGTTAGCATGTGATGCTTCACCATACGGTGTTGGTGCTGTCTCTCATGTGCTAGTAAATGGAGAGGAGAGGCCTATAGCCTTTGCGTCTAGTACACTCAGTTACAAATAGAACGAGAGGATATTACATTAATTTTTGCCGTTAGGAAGGTTTCACAAATACTTGTATGGTAGAAGGTTTGTAATCGAGACAGATCACCAGCCGTTGACAGTGATCCTAAATCCAAAAGCACACATACCAACTCTGGCAGCAGACAGAATGCAAAGATGGGCATTGATATTGACTGCACACCAGTATCAGCAATGCTGACGCCATATCTTTGGAATCGGAGGTTACCCCAAACAGAGAGAACGTGTTTTATTTCTCTCATGTAGATGAGTTACCTACACTTCAGGGGACATACAGCAGGCTACTCGCACTGACAGACTTTTGTCAAGAGTGCAGGAGTATGTTACAAATGGATAGCCAAACAAATTGCCGGATTCAGAGGCAGAACTGAAACCATTTTTTTGTACGTAGGAATGAACTCTCAGTAGACAAAGGGTGTGTCATGTGGGGAGCGAGAGTTGTAATCCCTGAAAGATACGGAGTAAAATTGCTCGTAGATCCTCCTGATCAGCATTTGGGAATGTGTCTAACAAAGCGTCTAGCTAGAAGCTATCTATGGTGGTCTGGTGCAGAGTTAGATGGACAACAATTGTTCATTGTGATTGATAGTCACTCCAAGTGGGTTGAGATGTTTCCATGAACAAAATGACATCCAGCAAAATGATAGACATTTTTCGAGGACTGTTTGCGTCCTATCGATTTCCAGAGGAAATTGTGTCTGGTAACGGACCTCAATTCTGTTCACAAGAGTTTGCACAATTCATGAAAGGGAATGGTTTAAAACACACTAGAGTCGCTCCATACCATTCCACTTCAAATGGAGCAGCAGAATGCACAGTCAAACAACGGCTGGATCCAAATCCAAAGAAAAGACAGTTGTCTCTGTTTCAACAGAGCGCAGCGGATCATCGGGACAGAGCTACCAGCCTTGGAGGGCATCTACCACACGCGGTGCCTCAGGAAGGCCCTCAGCATCCATAAGGACTCATCACACCCCTGCCACGGTCTGTTTCAACTACTTCCCTCCGGCAGACGTTACAAGGCCTTCTACGCCCGAACCTCCAGACTCAGGAACAGTTTCATCCCAAGAGCTATAGCGGCTCTGAACCGGCATTAATGAGTGCCCCCCCACCCACCCCCTTTGGACAGTCTCCCTCAGATGGTCACGTCAATCAATTCAGCTTGTTTATTTATGTATTGTATTTATTTACCTTTCTTGTACATCAGTGGAGCTGCACACTAAATCTCGTTGCACTGACGTGCAATGACAATAAAAGATATATTATATTATTAACTTGAGATGATGAACTAAGGAGAGGTTCTGCAGAGGAAGCATTGCTTGAGGTTGAATTGAGTCACTGAGTTGAATGTTGGTGCTTGTTTGTTAACATGGTAATAGAATGGCACATCCATTTCGCCCATCACTTTTTGCAACCTTCTTCCTACTGAGTCTGCGCCGGCCAGCAACCATCCCGTACACTAGCGCAATCCTACACACTAGGAACAAATTACAATTTTAACCAATCCAAATAGCCTGCAAACCCTCCCGTCTTTGGGATGTGCGAGGAAACTGTTACTTGATAGAATCTGAGGAACCATGTGGAATTACAGAATACTGCTTGTACTAGCACTGAACGATTTATCCACTTAATGCTACACCCTTTCCTCTTTGACGCGCCTTTGAATTGTTTAAAAAACTATATATTATTATTAAGTTTTTTTTTAACCACTTTTTAAGGGAATATAACGGTCATAATTTGCTGAGTGAAAAATAATTTCTCCTCCTCCTCTTCCCCTGGCATTTCTGCTAGTTTCTATACCCTTGCTTCCTCCAATTCAAGAAATAGTCTTTCCTGTTCTGCTCCATCAAACCGCTTGTAGAGGGATCCACTGACTGCAGAAAGCAGCTGCTTCAAAGTCCTTGGAGAAGATTCCTTGAAAGCCGTGTGTTCTTCCCAGCCCTTGGTATCGATGACATTTCTTTGAGAAGGTGGAGTTACTGTGTTACCGTTCACA
This sequence comes from Amblyraja radiata, assembly GCF_010909765.2. NCBI lineage: Eukaryota > Metazoa > Chordata > Chondrichthyes > Rajiformes > Rajidae > Amblyraja > Amblyraja radiata. The sequence continues at coordinate 7,160,434 of NC_045996.1, read as the reverse complement.
CTGCTGTTTTCTTTCCAGACATGGACCTCTTCTTGTCAGCCCAGCACCCAGGGAGCAAACCATTGAAAATGAAACATACGAGGAATGTGAGGAGGCTTTGGAGATAGACCCCAGTGAACAGGTGGTGGTGGCACGGAAGGTGTGTATTGCCAATCAATTAATCGTTTTCTAGTTGTAGTCTAATTTCCTGACATTTTACACTCTATCTTGCCCCCCACCCCCACCCCAGTGAACTGGGAAACTCTGGAAAACCTGCTTCTATGTACTTACTAACTAATAAATAGGATACATAGTGCATTGGTTTGGAGTGGGTGATTCAGGCATCAACACAGAAAACCTGGCCTGGTTTCTTTGTCCAGCCTCGAGGTCTGCACGTGGTGACCGTCCCCTCACCAGCAACTCCTCCTCCTGCTAGAGACATGAGGTGTTTGAGTTACTCTCATGTCGCACTCACGCGAATCGGTTTTCAAATGCATATCTCTAATCTCTCTGTTTCAGTATGAAAGAGCGCAGTGATTACAAGCCAAGGTGTAAGCCAAATCTCGAAAGAAATGCAATAAATTTAGTTTGAATGAATGAAAACTTTATTGTCATTCAGATATACACCTAGACACAGTGCACCTTGAACGAAATTTCGTTGCATTTGACTCTCCAATCAGGTAAATAGTAAAAGTAAAAATGCTAGGTGCGTCCATAAAAATGCCTCATGTGCATGGTTCTGTAAAATAAATATATATAAAAAGTTTTTTTTTTTAAAGTGTCGATATTTTAAAAGTTCCAGCCTCGGTTTTGTTGATTGTTCAGTAATCTTATGGCCTGGGGGATGAAGCTGTTGCAGAACCTGGTTGTCCCGCTCTTCATGCTGCGGTACCTCCTCCCAGAGTTAAGCAGTATAAACAGTCCGAATTGTGGGTGTGTGGGGGCTCTGGTAATGCCCTTAGCTCTAATCAGACAGCGCTTGTACCCCATATCCATGATTGAAGGAAGAGAAGTCCCAATGATTTTTTCCGCTGTCCTCACCACTCTCTGAAGGCACTTCCAGTCCGCAGCTGTACAGCTGCCGCACCACGTAGAGATGCAACTGGTCATGACCGACTCAATTGTGCTTCTGTAGAAGGTGGCGAGGATGGGAGGGTGGAGGTGTAAACTTCTCAACCTGCGGAGGAAGTACAACCGCTGCTGTGCCCGTTTTGCCAGAGATGTAATGTTTGTGGACCAGTTTAAGGTGTCCGTTATATGCACCCCCAGGAACTTGATCTTTTTCACCTGCTCCACTGCTGAGTTGTTGATGCAAAGTGGAGTGTGACTGGGCTGAATTTTCCTTCTGAAATCGACGACAATCTCCTTGGTTTTGTTCACATTTAGGAGAAGGTTGTTCCTGCTGCACCAGCTCACGAGATGTTCCACCTCCTCTCTATATGCCTGGTCGTCGTTATTGCGGATGAGGCCCACTACTGTTGTGTCATCCGCGTATTTGATGATATGGTTAGTAGTGGACCTGGCGACACAGTCATGTGTCATCAATGTGAAGAGCAGCGGACTCAGGACACAGCTGTGAGGGGATCCGGTGCTCAGTGTGATGACCGAGGAGGTGTTCTTCCCCACCCGCACAGAGTGGGGTCTTTCAGAAAGGAAATCCAGGATCCAGTTGCATAGTATGGTATTGAAACCTAGGGGTGCCAGTTTGCTCACCAGATGCTGGGGGATTATCGTGTTAAATGCTGAGCTGAAATCAACAAACAGCATCCGCACGTGGGTGTTCCTCTCCTCCAGGTGTTGTAGGCTCAGGTGGACTACAGAGGAAATAGCATCCTCTGTGGAGCGGTTCGGGCGATAAGCAAACTGGAACGGGTCAAAACTGGAGGGGAGTTTAGAGACCATGTGCTGCTTAATAAGCCTCTCAAAGCACTTCATTATTATTGGTGTGAGTGCTACGGGGCGGTAATCATTCAGGCAGGTTATTGTAGACTTTTTGGGAACTGGTATGATGGTGGCTGTCTTGAAACATGATGGAACAATGGCCTGGTTCAGGGAGATGTTAAAAATGTCTGTCAGAACCAGAGCCAGCTGGTCGGCACATCCCCTAAGCAGACGCCCCGGTATGTTATCCGGTCCGGCTGCCTTTCGCGGGTCAATACCCTCCAGGATTTTGCGGACTTCAGCAGTTTCAAAGGACAGTGTCTGTTCTCCTGGTTGATGCTCTAATTTCCTCATTGTAGTGGTGTTCAGTGCCTCAAACCTGCCGAAATGATTATTTAGTTCATTTAGAAAGTCTGTGTCATCCTTACAAGACATCTGAGGTGCCTTGTAGTTTGTTATGGCCCGGATGCCTTCCCACATGTTCCTGGTGTTGGTATCATCCTGGAAGAAACCCTGGATTTTCTGTCCGTGGGCGCGCTTTGCTTTCTTAATTTCGCGGTTGAGGTTGGCTCTCGCTGTTCTCAGAGCTCCCAAATCACCAGATTTAAAAGCCGCATTTCGTGTTTTCAGCATGGCACGCACCTCTGCAGTAATCCAAGGTTTGTGGTTGGCCCGGGTTGTGATGTTCCTGATGACAGTGACGTCCTCCATGCACTTCTGTATGTAGCCCGACACTGACATGGCATACTCATCCACATTGATGTTTTCGTTATGAGTGGCTGCTGTCCTGAACATGTCCCAGTCTGTGCACTCAAAGCAGTCCTGGAGTGCTTCTGTAGCTCCCTCAGACCAGACTCTAACCTGCTTCACAGTAGGTTTCTCTCTGATCAGAAGGGGCTTATAGGCTGGGATGAGCATTACAGAGAGGTGGTCAGAGGAGCCGAGGTGAGGCCGGGGTACTGCTCTGAAAGCCTGCTTGATGTTGCTGTAGACCCGGTCCAGCGTATTCTCTCCACGTGTAGCAAAGTCCACATATTGATGGAAATGAGGGAGGACAGTCTTCATGTTGGCCTGGTTAAAGTCCCCAGCAACAATGACAACGCCCTCTGGATGATTCCTTTGCAGCTCACTGATGGAACGGTAGAGAATACGCAGAGCCTCCTTAGTGTTGGCTGCGGGGGGGATGTATACAGCAGTAATGCTAACCACAGTAAACTCCCGTGGCAGATAGAATGGCCTGCATTTCACAGTCAAAAGCTCTATGCCCGGAGAGCAGTGGCTGGAAACAGCGGTAGCATTATTACACCAGCTGTTGTTTGTGTAGATGCACACACCCCCACCCCGGGATTTACCAGTCAAAACAGTGTCCCTGTCGAGCCGGAATGTTGTTAGCTCCCCTAAGCTAACAACCGCATCAGGTACAGATTAGCCATGTCTCTGTCAGGACTATAGCGCAGCAGTCTCTCACCTCCCTTTTTATTGTGAGATCCAGATGTAGATAGTCCATTTTATTTTCCAGAGAGCGGACATTCGACAGGAGAATGGATGGGAGCGGTGTCCTCCACGGGTTAGCCTTTAGCCTCGCCGTTAGCCCCCCTCGACAGCCCCGCTTCTGTCTTCTGTAGCGCCGCCTCCGTGTTCTCCTGTAGCGGCCAGTGCCTGCGAAAGTCTCCGCAATTCTCCGCAATTTCCCGCAATTCTCCGCAATTCTGCAGGCCGCTGGGTTCTCCCGACACAGCAGTCCGAGACAGTGCAGGCGTTAACCAAAAGAAGATCTTAAATGTAGACCTCATCTTAACCAAAAGAAGATCTTAAATGTAGAGACACCTTTCCAGGAATACGGAGAGCAGGAAAAACAGCTGATGAAGGTTCATCCTTCCCCACCTTCATCATGCTGTATAGTGTAAGAATGGATACGTCACCCATCACCAAGGAATCCAAGACTAACCATGGAAGCACTGTCATTTTCTGATTTACTGCGATAGAGGATTGTTTAGAATCTAGACCTCCTGTCCAATAGTTCACCAAGGAATCTACATTGCTTGTTTACTCATAGAATAGTGCATTCATTTGGACCATTGTATTGAAGCCGCTGCCACCCATTTGTACATTATAATGCGGATCTTTATAACATGATAAGTAAAAACAAATCTTCACATCTGTACCTTGGTATTTTACTAATTAGTTTAATTCTGAAAGAACTAATTAGTTGAGGTTCATAAGTGATAGGATAAGAATTAGGTCGTTTGGCCCATCTAGTCAACTCCTTGATCGAATCATGGCTGATCTATCTCTCCTTTGTAACCCCATTCTCCTGCCTTCTCCCCAAGTACTCTGACACCTGTATTAGGTTGATGTTAGATAGCTATTGACCTCTGTTTCTGTTTTGCAGGGGAAGAGGCGAGTGAATTTCTTCAAGCACTTATTTACTGCTCGAAAATGAAGACTTCCCGGACCAGGTCATGCTACTTGGTCTTGGCGTACTTTGCAACACCACATTTGCTTATTTACATGTGCCTGGCGAGGCTTTTGTAGACGCACTACAGATGGGAATGACATCAATGTATTTATCAAAGTTGTTAATGAGTTGAACACTGATCTCTGGTGTATAAATGAATACTGTATTGTTAATGTACGAAGGCAGCCCCCAGCGATGCATGTTGGTGTTGAACCGGCCGATCCCTGTACGGAACCGGTACAGAGCGACCCACTCTTTGCAGAGCATGTCTGAGCCAGGTGTGGCTGTGGTGTTCGGTGCAACAGTGAATTGAAGAGGTCGGGAAGTCAGTTCCCAGCTGGTTCTCCAAGCTCCTAGTGTGTTGAAACCGGAGCCACAGAGGGTGGCAGCGTGACGGGAGAAGTGGCGACGAGATGACAGGCGTTGAGGTCCCAGTTGATGTGAGTTCTGGGCGAGGTGGTGCAAAGGATGTTTAGCATCCGATGGGGCCTTGCACACCAGCCTGTGGGTGAAGTACTCTCTGCGAAGCTTGGCCGGTGTGATACCTGCGAGCACCGGGTGAAGACCCGGAGTAGGACGTAGGCAGCCGGTGATGATTCGCATGGTGTCGTTGAGGATGGCGTCTAGCTTGCTAGTATGAGCGCTGCGGAATCATGCTGGGGCGGTGTACTCAGTGGCGCTGTACACGAGTGCAAGAGCACTGGTTCAGAGAGTAGATGGCCTGGCACCCCATGACGATCCAGCCAAGCAATGCAGGAGGTTGTTCCGCACCGAGACATTAACACGGAGAGCTTCAAGGAGTTGCTTGTAGGTCAGCTGCAGATCTAGTTTCAACCCATGGTATGTAGGAAATGGGTTATACGGTAGGGGTGACACATTGAGCGTGACGGTTAGCTGGCGTTGAGCTTCCTTGTACGTTCATTCACCGTGCTTACCACAAGTTTGATTTTTTTTAAACTTGGGAGAGCTCTTGGAATGAACTCGCACCGTGGGGCAGGGCTATTAGGTTTCTATATGTGTGGAAGGTAGGAATTGAAAGAAATCAATGTTAGGATTAATGACACAGGGCTTGGAGATTATGGCGATAGAAGCAGGACATCTCTGAAGTTTGGTGATCTACTTCCAGTGGACTAAAGGAATTTGATATGATAAATTATTTGGCTGCAGGAACAAACTGAAACACCTCCAATAATCTATATTCTATCCTATGGGGAGAAGGCAGGAAGGGGATACTGATTGTGGATGATCAACCATGATCACAGTGAATGATGGTGTAGGCTCAAAGAGCCAAATGACCTGCTCCTGCACCATTCAGGTAATTGTCATATGACATTGTCTATTGTCTATAAAATGGAAGTCAGAAAATTAAACAATGCCTTGTTGCCAAGAGATGGTCTGTAATATTCCGTTGCTGTGGTAGCATTTGGTCAGTTCAAGAACCTGATGGGACAGTAGCTTTTTTCGAACTGGGAGTGTGGGAAGTTTACACTTCTGTGGCTACTGTCGATGGTAACAGTGAGAAGAGAGCACTGCTTATCCCAATTCAGCTATTGGTTGAGCAGACTTAACCTGAACAACTTAGTATTCTTTACATCTTTATATTCTGAGACCTTTCCTGTAAAAGATCTTTCACGGGGAAGTGTTGCGACTATCCGCAGAAACTGCGTGCCTTTGTAATCAATTCCCCTCGCAGTAGACAATAGCCTTCTTTGTCATCAGGAGGCTAAATTCAATCTGGAAATTGTCCGCTTGGGGAAAGATCATCAAATATTTTTATAAATTGTGACATTTGGATTGATACAGGTATTGTAATTTTCTTTTCCACTTGCCTTGTATAGTACTGATAATTTACATAAGCAAAAAAATACAGCCATTAGAACACCCGCGCTCAGTGACTCCTCCCTCCAGTCAATCACAAGGGTTCGATTACCCAGAGCCACCACCGGGTGTCGCTATACTATGTTATTCCCCTTTTTCAAACACTCCCTACACATTAGTGGCAATTTTATGGAGGCTATTTACGGTAACCAAAAAAGCTGCATGTGTTTGGGATGTGGGAGGAAACTGGAACACCCGGAGGAAACCCAGACAGTCACTCAATCTCCACAGAACCCTCCGGTGCTGTGAGGTACTGTGTCTCTGGTGCTGTGAGGTAGTAGCTCTACTGGCTGCGCCATTGTGCTGCTCATTTTATGAGTGCAAATTCCATTGTTTTCTTTGTTTTGAGTTTTAGTTACTTTGAGAATAGAGCAGGATTTGCTTTTGAGTCAGTTTATAGACACATATCCTGCGAGAATTGCCAATCCAGTGATAAGGAAGTGCTACACAGTCCGAGGTGCCAATTCTGGATGAACTAGAGGCCTAATCTGTCGTTTTATGCTCAATGGTACTATTTGATGAATACCGGGGATTTTTGATGCCTAATACTTAAACAGGAACCAACTTCACCAGAATATTTTATCTGGTTATTGGGGGAACTTTGCCATGTCCAAATCAGTTGGTTTGTTTTCCTGTATCCTAGCAATGACAATAATTCAAAATTATTGGAATGCTGAAAAATGGAAAGTGCTCATGGAAAAAGCAATTTGTTTGTGTCCTTGCACATGGAAATGGAAATGGGATGAAATACAGATAAGTCCAATATCGGCAAAGGAAATCTATATAGAACATTGGCCATACTTGTAGAATTAAATAACAGCTGATAGGAGGTGCTGTAAGGCTCAAGTTTGCAATTGGATATCAAGCTGTGTTCTACTTTTGTGCAGTGCAGGATGGCAAACTTTCTTCACAAGTAGGGCCAGTTTTAGCAACAGTCATTGTAAATAAACTGATCAACTGTGGCACAGTTATGGAATATGATGTTAAACTAATTACATTGAGATGCAACTTTAATCTGTGTCTTAACTTTTAATAGTAAGATTAAACGAGAACTTACCAGTTCGAAGTTTGATCTGTATTTTATGAGGAGTAACGTTGAGGGAATACATGAAGAGCCCGCTAGTCCGCATGCGCGTCATTCTTCAAAGCAGCGGTGTGAATCACAGATACCTGTAATGACTTAAACATAGTAAGATTAGAGAAAAAGATACCAGTCAAGTTTATGATCCAGGGTGGGAGCGGAGGGCATGTATTCCCTCAACGTTACTCCTCATAAAATACAGATCAAACTTCGAACTGGTAAGTTCTCGTTTAATCTTACTATTTTACTTCGGAGTCACGTGAGGGACTTCATGAAGATTTCAAAGCTCTGTGATTCTTGCCATGGACGAGTCCATGACACACATCTGCCTTGGTATAGGGGAGAAATATATTCGACATCCATACGGTATGTAGATGCAACAATCAAATTTATTAACAAAAGAAATCATAAAACCCCGTATATTCATGGGGACAAATTATATTACAGAACTTAAAATAGTTTTTGAAAAAGTTCCAGTTTCCTCCACTGATTTATTATAAAATTTACGGAATGTTCCTTCTGATGACCATCTCTTGAGGATCTGATCCAATGGAACATCCAACTTGTATGCTGCCGACAGCCCTGGTGGAGTGAGATTTAAAACAATTAGTATCTAAACCTGCTTTAGTAAGTACTTGTTTTATCCATTTGGAAATGGTCTGTTTTGTTATTTGTTTATGAGGCTGTCTGTGGCTAATGAGCAGTGCCTTTTCTGTGCCTCTGATGGTTTTGGTTTGTTTAATGTATTCTTTTAGATGTGTTACCATACACAGTCGCTCATCTGCAGGGTAGTTATTGAAAATCACTTTTAGGCCTGCCGACCCCTGTCTGTTCTGTTTTACCAGTTCCTGGATGTAAAAATGTAAATTTCCCTGCGAACTGGTCATGTTATCCAGCCTCAGTTTGTGTAGGGAGTGCACCCTTTGTGCTGTGACCAATGTCATCAGCATGACCGTTTTTAAGGTTAAAGTCTGTAATGACAGGCTAGTGGCTGGAGTCCAGTTCCTTAGTAGATTCAGAACGATGCCAACATCCCATATATGGGAATATCTGGCCTTAGGAGGGTTAGCATTGAATATGCCTTTCATGAGCTTGGTTACCAAAGGGTGTGACCCCACAGGCTGTCGTTCCGTTTCTCTCCAGAGGTAGGTAGACAGGGCACTTCTGGCACAGTTGATGGCGCTGTACGTAAGTCGTTCCTTATGGTGTAAATTTACCAGAAATTCCAATACCGGTTGAATGTTCGTAGGTATGTGGATAATGTTGTTCTGGTTGCAATACCTGTGCCATTTTCTGATATAAACAGTGTACTAGGTATTGATTTTTTGTTGACTCTCGTTGGGCTCCAGCGAACATGTTCATAGCCTTCGTTGTTAAGCCCAGGTGTAATAAAGGAGCTTTCAGACTCTACAAACCAAAACTTTAATGTGACGATGACAAGGATGACTTGTCCTAGTTGCTGGATTTACCAGTAGATCTGGTCTGTGTTGAATAGTGATGTGAGGTTCTAATATCATCTCCTGTACCACTGGGAACCATGGTTGGGTAGGCCAATCGGGTACTATTAAGATACCAGACGCAGAGTCTTGTCTTATCTTACTTAGTACCCGACTGATGAGGCAGAAGGAATGGAATGCATAAAAGAACAATTTCCCCCAATGCAGCGAAAAAGCATCTGTAGCTGCTGCCCCAGGGTCTGGTTCCCATGATACATATTTTGGCACTTGGTGGTTAAGCCTGGATGCGAATAGATCGACATCTGGTGTTCCGTATCGTGCTGTAATTTCAGCAAATACTTTTTTGTCCAACATCCATTTGATGTTCTCATTGAATTTGCGTGACCTGGTGTCTGCCACTAAGTTTTGTCTACCTGGTAAGTAGGTAGCTGATATCCAAATTCCTCTGCGGATGCACCATTGCCAGATCTTGTTTGCCAGATTGTCATATGATGTTGATTTGTTTCCACCCATGTGGTTGATGTATGCTACCACAGTGGTGTTATCAATTTGTAATCTTACATGCTGGTGAGATAAACCTAAGCAATATGACTTAAGGCCGTGAAAAGCTCCCAACATTTCTAAGTAATTTATGCCCAAAGTGTGTAGTAATGATGACTCCTGTTCATTCCATCTCCCACCACAGCTGGTGATGGAATCCGTGGCACCCCATCCGAGAGCACTAGCATCTGTTTGTAGTATGATAGACGGATTGCTGATAATGATTGGATTGGAACAATGCCTAATGTTTTCTTTCCACCATTGTAGTTCTAATATGGCTTCTTTTGGTAGTTCCATAGGTCTATCAAAATGACCTCCATTGTATTTTAGAGCTCTTATTTTGGCCCTTTGTAAATTCTGATAATATAAAGGTCCGAATTGTGCAGCTGGAAAAGCTGCTATTATCTTGCCAATCATTCTCGCCACCTGTCTAATAGATGGTTTTCTTGTGTCAATGATTTTGCTGCAATCCTCCTCGAGGGCTATTGCTTTGTCTTGTGGCAAAGTCACTGACATAAGAACTGAGTTAACGGTAAATCCCAAGAAATCCAAGTAAGGGACCAGACCCACCTACCTCTATGGTTATGGTTATTTCTTCCCTTGTCCCCGAGGACGTTGAGGCCCCGGTGTCTTGATTTGTGTTGTTGTAGATGGGTGCATCTTCCACGAGGGCCGGCCTGGGCCATGTCCTAAAAAAGACCGCTGTTGGATTGGTCGTGCCCTCGAATGTTCCCCGGAGTAGTCGTTGCGACCCATGAGTGCATAGGGGTGATACTTCTGGGGGTGGCGTTTGGTTGCTTTTATGATTCCCAGGGCTTTGGATTCTTCGTCCAAATCTTTTACCTGTTTTGGTAGGTCCCCTCCAAACAGGTAACTCTTTTCGGTGGTCGTTTCCGTTCTGCATAATCCTGCAAATTTTGGGTCTAGTACCGGCTGTATGCTCTTCTTTCTGATATTATTTAGTTCATATTGGGTATTGCAGAAGAGGGCCAGGGCATCTTTCTGGTGTTGATGCATATCTTCCTCATACAGGGTTCGTGTGAATGCTGTTATCCATGCGGTGAGGGTTTTAAGTACTTTTTTCAGTAAGACATCCCTTGTCCTGATGCTTGCTCCTACATGCTTCCAAATACATGCGTTCACGGTTGGGACATTAAGGGATTTACCGTTTCCAGGTTGCAAGTGACGCCCCATGGTGTCAATTAGGGCTTGTCCCTGTAGCTGGTTCAGGGACATGTAATTAATGCTTGCCGCTAACCTGGCTGGTAAATTATCCCCTGTGAGTTCTGGTTTTGCGAACTGAGCCACCATTTCAAGTAAGTTCCCACTCACCCCTTGCACTGAGTTTTCCATCAGTTCCTGTTCAGGGTCAGTCCAAATCTGCCCCGCTATGCTGTCCTGGGAGGCAATAGACGCCGAATACAGCCCTGAATAAGGTACTGCAGAGGGGCTGAATGTCTGCCCAGTAGAGCCAGACCCCCTCTGGAGTATTGGCTCCATCAGCCGCTCCATTTTTGTCCAGTGCTCTCGGGCACCTGGCTCTTGCGGCTTGTCCTGGATCAGCTGCCGCTCCAACGTGGTACAGAGCTTTCAAGCGCTGACCGCTCGCGGTCGCAGGTCCCGCAGCTCAAACGCGTTCCAGTGATCTCGGTCACTGGTCGCTTGCTGCTCCTCCAATACCTTCAGCCCCACAGGCCCCTGAGCGTAGGTGGCGTGGGGCTGTTCGAAATCCGAGTCGTCCGAAAGAACGGCTCTGTCGGTTTTACGTTTAGCCTTTCCACCCGCCGGTGGTGAGGCTAGCTCCGGCACAGGTGCTCCCGACAATGGAGACAGCCCTGCCGTCTGCCACCGCTGGCTGCCCGTTCCTGCACGGCTCTCCCCCGCCAGCTTTTTTGCAGCTTTGGTTCCTCTTCTGTCCATCCTAGAGGTAAGAAAAACGTAGATCTCTTACCTGTCTTCGCTGGTTTTATACACCAGCCGTTTAGGAGGAACGTCCTTCCTCCATCGACATGACTCGTGCAATGCGTGTAGCGTAATGACGCGCATGCGGACGAGCGGGATCTTCATGGAGTCCCTCACGTGACTCCGAAGTAAAATTTGCTGTTTTTGCACCATTTTGTGACGTGATGAAATCTGTGAAATTAAGGTAATTTGGGACGTTTGTGTATGATTTGATACAGGTAGTTCTGCTGTAATGGTTATTTTATTTGTGTGAATTGATGTAATGTGGATTTTGTGAACATTATTTATATTAAGTGGACCTAATTGATAACATGATTTGATTGATTTACCTTGCGAGAATACCTCATGTGATCTAACCTCGACATCATCCAGGATAGAAAAATCCAGAGATTCATCATCCACTGAGAGAAGAAATTCTTGCACACCTGTTTTAAATGGCAGCTCCTTTGTCTTGTGATCCATACATGCTACACCTTTCAGTTGCCTCAGTTTTATTTCCATTGTTGCATCTAGCGTGCTCAGGATATTTCCTATTTTAACCATTTTGTTTTGTAATAGGCTGGCTTTCCATTGGGTAGAGAAATATTACCCTAATGTGTTCATTGAAAGCTACGTTCACCAAAGTGAAACCATGTACATGTTCAATGATCAAAAGTTAACTGAAATTTAACCCTGCTTCCAAAAGAATTGAGGTCCCAAGTTCCACGTATCCACTCTCATAGAAATATTTTGTGTATTGCATTGCATTGTCCATTATTGCAACTCCTCATTATTGAGCATTTTTGAGGCATCTTTGAGCCCTTAATCCTGCTCTGCTTATTGGTTGTAAGGAATTTAGATGTATGATAATTTCACACATTGGAACTACCTGAATTTTAGAGCCCAGCTGCCTTCATACTTGTTGTCTTTTCCCCCCATAACCTCTGACACCCACACTAATCAAAACTCTATCAATCTCCGCCATAAAATATCCATTGACTTGGCCTCCACATCCTTCAGTGGCAATGAATTAGACAGATTCACCACCCTCTGATTAAAGAGATTCCTCCACTCCATTCACTTTAATGTCTCTTTATTATCTGCCACTGATCCGCTTTGCATTGGGTGTCACTTTCTTCAATTGGACCCCTCTGCCATTTGCTAATCTCATCATTCGCATCATTAGTACTGAACTATTATCTACCTCTTTGATGACCCTTGGACTATCCTTGGTCAGACTTTGCTGGGGTTACCTTGCGCTGTAAATGGGTCAATTGCAAACATGTATTGTCCTTCTGCTGACTGGTCAGCACACAACAAAAGCTTTACACTGTACCTCGGTACACGTGACAACAAACTAAACGTAAACTCAAGAGCATAGACCATAGAACAGTACAGCACAGGAACAGGCCCTTTGGCCCACAATGTCCGTGCCACGGATGATGCCCGGTTAAACTAATCTCTGCTCCGTACCAATCCTATTTAATTATTATTTTGGTTATTTTGCAGCCACATTAAAATATGAGCATGTGGCTGCATAAAACAAATTTTAGACACTTGGAGGAAGTAATTGCTTTCTGTTTAAATCCAGTAATGATTCTTCGGACCTTGACCATGAGAGAGTTTGTTTTCCCGACCGTGGGAGAAAAGGAGGAAGATGGTAAAAGTTATTCGCCTTCCATCACAGTGGGGAATATGTGGTCGCCGAAAAACACGATGGACGAGCTGCCTGCCCTGGTGGGGAATCGGGGGGACTGCCGTGAGTGCAGTGTTCCTGGAGTCTGGTGCGAGTGTGGACAGCTTCCTGACTTTGGGCGGACAGGGACTGCAGAGATAGTACAGCGGTCGGTGAAGGAGCGTTTGTGTGGCCCGGACATTGAACTGATGGCTGTGGGTCTCCGCTTATCCTGTGTGCCCTAGGGATTCTCACACGTCGCTGTGGTGGCTGTTTATGTTTAATCTTTATGTAGTTTTGTGTCTTGTTGCTTTTTTGGTATGTGTGTGGTAAATCAAATTTCACTGTACCTCAGTACACGTGACAATAAAGGACCATTAAACGATTGAATGCAAATGAATGATTTCATCCCCTGATTTCATTAATGATAATTTTAATTTTAATGTCTTAATACCAAGGTGGAATTGAAGACCTAACTATTGGTGCACTTGAATTACAAATGTTGCGTGTGTGATTTCCATTCTATGTTGCCCAGTTTTTATCACTGTTTAGAGGTATTAATCACTTGTTAACTTCCTCAGTTGCTGGAAGACTTGAAGAAAAACCTTTGTGAAAAGGACGAGGCACTGCTGGAAACAACACAACATGTGGAAGTGCTGCAGATAAAGCTCGATGAGAAGAATCTGGAGCTAGCGGTAAGGACATCATCGTTTGCTGCTGTGTGAATCTCTATTACAGGGAAAGATCTCTGCAACCAGCTAAGGGATTCTGTTGTAACTGGCAATGAAATAAAAATAGCAGGGAGCCTCTTGGAAATATATCTGTAAATATGAAAACATTTGAAGATTTTCTTTTATATGAATCTCCCCATTCTTTTTTCTAAATCAGTTCATTAACCCTTTTATGATCTGTTATAGTGCAGATCACAGTTTATGTGGAGCCTTGCAGCATTGTTTAAATTTTGATGACTATTTGACAATTCCATTTTGACAGGTTCAACTTTTCTTGCTTATCTTCTTGGCTTATTCATTTCATTCATTTAATGTTACTTTAGAAAGCTGCATTATTCTAAGCTTAAAGGGATTGTCCCACAGGTGACTTTTTAGGCGACTGCAGGAGACATCACATGGTCACCACATGTTCGCAGGTGGTTGTTGGAGAGTCGCCTTCATGGATGTGAGGAGTTCCCGCATTCTGAGAACTCGTCGCGGCCTCCTTATGGTCGCCGCAAATTTTTCAACATGGAGAGTAGCGAGAATTCCCGTGCCAAAGATCCTAATGAGTTGCCAGGAGGTTGAAGGTTCTCGTAGGTTATAGCCGGTGCAGATCGGTGAATTTCATTGGCTCATTGGGAAAAAAAAAGTAAACAGTAGTTTTCAGAACCAAGGAAAACTGTTGTAATGTTAATGTCCGCCGAGCTTCACAACCGTGGATCTCTGGCTTCTTAAAAGTTCTCTCCACTCCTTTTTCCCCCTTCTCCCCCCCTCTTTCAAAGGACTTACTGTCCACTGTGCTTTAGCCGTCTTAATTACAGCGCCAACCTTCCTGTTCATCGCGGCGTGTGTCTATCACCTTGGCTTTGCACCTTGTGAATTTCACTCAGACAGCGCCTCCCCTGCTTGCCCTGTCTCCCGCCTGCATAATGGGCTGGTGAAGGAAGCGATGTGTGTGTGTGTGTGTGTTCCACTCTGACAGTCGCCGTTCCAGTTGTCGGTTTTTCAGGTGACTGCCGGCAACTTGAAATACGCCTGACAAATCGCCTAAGTGGAACAGGCTCCCGAAAATCTTTTTAGTGTAATTTGGCTACTTTTTAATTTTTTAGGAGTTGGTTGAAAATTTGAGGAAGCTTGAGGAAGAAAATGAAAATCTCGACAACAAGCTTCTGGCTGAAGACTACGCCACGCATATCAAGGTCCGAGATCTGAAGGAAAGACACAAAGCTGATTTAACAAATCTCAAAGGTAAACACAGCACTCAGCTCCGTAAAAACAGGGAGAAACATGCACAAGAAACATCACAGAAAGATCAGTGCTGTTTACAACTTCACAAATGTCACCAACATTTAGGACCTCACGCCAAGTTCTGTGCACACCTTGCAGAACAGGCAACTGGTTCTTTAAATTATTTCACCGAACGGAAGATTAACGAACTGCAAGGTAATTACTCAAAGTTGACCTGTTAATATTTTTGGCCATAAATGGTCCTACCGCAGATTTGTACATCTGTCGTCTCGTGGTAGGGAGTAGGTTTGCCCTAAAATATTCTAGCATTAGAGGAATGGAGTGGATTTTATAACAAAACTCTTCATTTTTGTTTTGCCATGCAATTATCTCGTCCCTGTAACCTCGTGAGATTTTGTGTATGCAAATTAGTTGCTGTAATCCCATATTTTATCACTGATCACACTTAAAAATATACTTCATTGGTTGGTAAATGGGTTCGCACATTCAGGAAAAGTAGCGTGTAATCTAAGTTTTTTTCATTCAGGTATTCTGGTCAGATTCCTTGATCAGAAGATAGTGTTGTTTAAAGGATTCAAGAAAAGAATTCTTTGAGAAGCATTTGTGAGAGTCTGCCAAATGGCTGACAGGAACACACAGTAGTCATTTGGACAGACTCGTACAGATACTTTTAAAAACATTCTCTTCTTGAATCCTTTAACCATCGCTATCACTGAATTTTAATTTTGAGACGGTGCTGATAGTTAAAACATGACATCGTGAAGGGTGGCCTGGTGGCGCAGCGTTGGAGTTGCTGCCTTTCAGCGCCAGAGACCTGGGTTTGATCCTGACTGTGGTGCTTGTCTGTACGGAGTTTGTATGTTCTCCTGTGGGTTTTCATCCAGGTGCTCCGTTATCCTCACACTCCAAAGACGTACAGGTTTGTAGGTTAATTGACTTGGGTTAATGGTAAATTATCCCTAGTGTGTGTAGGATAGTGTTAGTGTGCGAGGATCATTGGTCGGCACAGACACAGTCGGTCGAAGGGCCTGTTTCCACGCTTTATCTCTAAATAAAATCATTTGAAGACATTTTACCATTCACAATGCCCTTGCCGGAAATGGTTCATCAAAGTATATTAATTTCAAATAGCTTTTAATGAGAAGACCACAGAGCAACCATGACACTTCATTAACTCCATGAATGTCTTATCTCTGTGAGACTTGAGCTGTGTTTGCATGACAGTTTATGGAAGAGAGGGTGAAACCAGGGACAAGGTAGAGAGACTATATTCAGCGGCAGAAGAGGATATTCAATTGGAGTAATTTAAAATAAATAAGGGTTTTAATGGAGCCAGTGGAGAATGATCATTTTGTTTGTTTTGGGATTAAGTAACTTTATACCTTAATTTCGAAAATGTTGAGGAGACACATTTACTGTGGAGCTTTATTCAAGCTTCTAATCTTTTCTCACTAGTGATAGTTAAGGAATTTATCATTGGATAAATATGTAAATGGAATTACCATTTTGCCTGAGCAATTTTCAAGCTTAATGAATTGTAGCATTTCAAGGATATTTTGTGATTTCAAATGCTTGTAATTAGTAGAACATATGATTTTCACTGATTGCCATTAACTGCAGTGGAAAAAATTGCAAACTATGGAGGTATTGCTTTTTTTGCAACAAATATCAGATGATTATGGGTGTTTTTTCCTTTCTCTTTTTTAAAGAACAAGTGAGGCTTCTGAACCAAGAGGCGGAAAGATCGGAGGGCAGGTCCTTGTCAATTGAAGCTTCATTCCTGTCTAAAATCGAGCAGATCCAAGAGGAGCTGGACAATGTACAGGTACCCCAAATATAAGTCCCTTGCACCTGGTGACGATTAACTGAATATTGATCTGTTTGCCATTTGCCTGGAATGAAATGACTTCATCTTTTCAAAAAAGGAAAATTGATGGTATGATATACCGTGAGTTGTTGAAGCGTTATAGGAACCATTTTATTTTTTACACAGTTAATTATGTACATTGTATATATTTAATCTGGGCTCAACTGTATGAAGGAATGCTTCCCTATATTCCACTGCTCACTCCAATCCGTGTAGAACCCCTTTCTGAAGAGTAAGTGACATGGGATAGATGTGAGCCTGCAGGAAAATTCGATCATAAAATAGTTGAGGTAGAATGGAGCTGTCGACAGTGGCACATTAAAAGTATAATGCATGTTAAAATTATTTAGAGTCATACTGCTCAGAAACAGGCCCTTCAGCCCAAGTTGCCCACACTGCCCAACATGCCCCATCTACACTAGTCTTACCTGCCTGTAGAGTCATAAAACAAAATATTTAATCTAGAATTTGAATGGTGGCTATTTAACAGACCACTAGAAATCCCTTGGCTTTAATTGACACTAAACTTATTTCTACCCAGCTTGTTTCTGCTCAGAAGCTGCTGCTGAAGCACAAAGATGTAGAGATTGACTATGAAGAGGAGGACGACCAGTTACACCTAAAAGTGAACTGGTCACAATACGTCGAGGCACAAAATGGTGTGTGTATAGTATGACTTTAATTGGGTAAGAAGGAACTGGGGATGCTGGTTTACACCGAAGGTAGACACAAAATGCTCTAGTCAGCAGGTCAGGCAGCATCTTTGAAGAAAAAAATAGGTGATGTTTTGGATCAAAACCCTTCATCAGACTGAGAGTCAGGGAGGGTGAAATTAGAGGTATAAGGAGGTACAGAATAAAGCAGAGCCTGCATCGATGACTCAGGTAGGTTGGAGCTGACAATGGTCCATTGTTGGCTGGGGATGAGGTGAATATGAAGGAATATAAATGGGGAAATTAGCAAGAGGACTAGGGTGGGGGATAGACAGGGAGAGAGAGAATGGAAGGGTTATTTGGTTAGAGATCCTTCATTCTCTTGTGTAAGAAGGAACTGCAGTTGCTGGTTGAAACCGAATATAGACACATAAACCTGGAATAAGTCAGCGGGACAGGCAGCATCTGTGTAGACAAAGAATGGGTGATGTTTCAGGTCAGGGACCCTTCCTCGTTCTCTTTATTTAAATGGTGATACGTGTTTTCTTACAGAGAAGCCTCAAACAATATTAGAAGAATATGAAGAATATGAAGATCAATACCAGTTCATGCAAGTAGGTTTAGAACAAATTACCAAGGGAGCAACCAAAAATGATGCATTTAATTCCCCCACGTACAGTAATCTTAATTCCAAGTGTGCACATTCTGCACAGATTCAAGAGTCTCAAGTATCCTGCTAATTAATATTACATTGTATTTTATGTTGCTTATTCAGATTTATTTTTTTAAATAACAGAGTTATTAAATAGAGTTGACGTGGAAAAGCTTTTCCCACTGAGAGTAGGGAAGATTCAAACAAGGGGACATGACTTGAGAATTAAGGGACTGAAGTTTAGGGGTAACATGAGGGGGAACTTCTTTACTCAGAGAGTGGTAGCTGTGTGGAATGAGCTTCCAGTGAATGTGGTGGAGGCAGGTTCGTTTTTATCATTTAAAAATGAATTGGATAGTTATATGGATGGGAAAGGAATGGAGGGTTATGGTCTGAGCGCAGGTATATGGGACTAGGGGAGATTATGTGTTCGGCACGGACTAGAAGGGTCGAGATGGCCTGTTTCCGTGCTGTAATTGTTATATGGTTATATTATATGGGTCATTTAAGTAAATTTTTATTTTGCTCTTTTCTATCACCATCCTTACTTTTTGGCTTGATGCTTGCATCTGAGGGGTGCTATTTGCTTCCACACCAGATGGTTTCTGTATGCATTACCACAAGCCTTGGACAAGGAGAATGTCTACTGAATTAGCTAGTTTGGTTGGGGACCCAACAGAGTATTTCCAGACTTTTTTATATGGTATGGGAATTTTACCTATTAATATTATACGGTCATAAGGAATAGTAGAATTAGGTCATTCGGCCCATCAAGTCTACCCCACCATTCAATCATGGCTGATCAATTACTCCCTCCTAACCCCATTCTCCTACCTTCCCCTCATAATCTCAGACGCCTGTACTGATCAAGAATCTATTTATGCCTTAAAAATATCCACTGACTTGGCCTCTACCGCCATCTGTGGCAAATAATTCCACAGATTCACCACCCTCTGGGTAAAGACATTTTCCCTCATCTCCTTCCAAAAATAACGTCCTTTAGTCTAGACCTAAAGGGCAGAGCCTCAGGATAAGGATTGTCTTCAAAGCTGTAATAGACAATAGGCAATAGGTGCAGGAGTGGGCCATTCGGTAATCCCTACTCTTTGTTACCTGTCTGCCAACCAATTTTCTATCCATGTCAGTACTCTAGGCCTAATACCATGTGCCCTAATTGGCTAATCAGGCCCTGGGGATCTACCCAACTCCATTTCCTTCCTAATGTGGATTTCCTTCAGTTCCTCCGTCACCACAGATCCTCTGGCCACTAGTACATCAGGAAGTTTGTTTGTATCCTCCTCAGTGAAGATGGATCCAAAGTACTTGACATTTCTCCTCTGAGGGTTGAGAATCTTTTGAGTTCTTTACCCTCCGGAGCTGTGGGTGGAGAACCATTCAGTATATTCAAGGGTTAGCCAGCTAGAATTTTACACTGCGGGAAGTTGAGGGTTATGGGGATTAGGTAAATGTTTAGATCATAGATCAAATCAGCCATGATCACGTGATAGAATGAATAAGGCTCAAGGGCTGATTTTTTAACGTAATAAAAGTTTCCAATTATCCAATTCTACAACTTGCAATTCTAATGACATGTAACAATATGACTTGAAAGTGTTCATTAAAAGGAACAAGTCAGTGCTTCATTGCCCATAGGTCCATTTATCTTAAAGACAATTAAAATAATTTTACTTATATCTGAAAATCACTGAAATCATCAAATCATTTCCCGCAGAGAATAAAAAATGGTAAACTTTTAAAAACTATATTTTTCACCATGAAGTTCCATTTTTAATGCTTATCACACCTCTGGTCGTGTTGCTGAATAACTCTAAACTTCAAATCAGCTTGCTATTTTGTTAATCAAATATGTCCAGGAGGCAAACATAGAGAATCATTACTCTTGTATCATGCTGAAGCGTTTCTGTTTCTTATGGCATCAAGCATCTAATTGGCCAGTTAGATGAGTGGATGATGTTGCTTTGTGTGTAATGTGTCTGTAGGTAGGTGAATCTGAATCTGCAGAGGAACTGATGAATTGGGGAGAAACGGTTTATCAGCCAACACCGAGCCATGACAACGATGAGAGGACTGTGGTGGAATTAAGGATGAAGCATGTTGAGGAAAAAAGAGAAGGTAAATTGTGGTGCTCTCTGGTTCTCACTTGGAACGAATCATAGTTTACTTTGTTTTAATTTAAAATATTTAAGAAGTGAATGACTTGATTTGATCTTGATGACTTGAAAGTCGAGTGCACCTCTATTTAGGGATCTGTTTGTTGTCCATATTTCAGTCGAGACAAAGGCACTTCACTAGCTAAATTGTGCTGTGACTGGATTGTTATTCACAGAACATACCCTGCTCAGAAGTGTCCATGCGCAATTCCTGTGGAATATGATTTGCCATCGATCATTCCCACCTTCCTATGCAACATAGAAACATAGAAACATAGAAATTAGGTGCAGGAGTAGGCCATTCGGCCCTTCGAGCCTGCACCGCCATTCAATATGATCATGGCTGATCATCCAACTCAGTATCCCGTACCTGCCTTCTCTCCATACCCTCTGATCCCCTTAGCCACAAGGGTCACATCTAACTCCCTCTTAAATATAGCCAATGAAACCTTTACCATTGCACAATAGTGAATGTTTGGCCTACTTTGCATGAGGCCATAAATTACTGTCTTGAAACGTTCTTTGGTGCTTTGTATGTTGAGTCAAATTTCATTTGAATATAACATCCTTTGCAAATCACAAAACTCCAAATCACAAAACAGACGGGAAAATTATTTTTGCCATAGTCATTTCACTTTTAATATTTGCTAATGCGTTAGTTGGCAAATGCATTAGCATATAGTTTACATCCCACCCTCCCTAGAATTAATATTCGGTTTATTTTTACGCCCAAGTATTCCTGTCCCTCGTTGAAGTAAAAAATTATCTTGCCATTGACAAGCTAATGATTGCTGCGTGTCTTGCCTATTTGTGTCTATAAGCCAATGACATTTCTTCCGAATGGTTTCCCCAAGATAGATTAATTGTAGAGACAGAATATTTATGAAGATAGTTGTCTGATATGAATACCTCAGATTTTGAGGTTGTTGTAATGTTTAAATGTTTTTAGTTATTATATTATGAACGTGGGAACTTTGGACTTGACTTTGGAAATCATGAAGTTGTCCCATGGTTTTGAATACTGATACAAACTATGCTGCTTTGCAGCCTTCTCCACAACAATCCAGGGAATGGATGACATTTCCTGGATTTACAAACTGGTTACATCTGCTATCCATAATCTGATGGCCCCTAAAATTAAAGATTTGGATGATTTCTTGCATAAATATTTCAGAATAAAATCCACTTTAAAATAATTTAAATTAAAATATTTCTGTATTTCATTGAACATCTTAATTTTGATCTGATACTTATTTAGTTCTAATTAAAATATGTAAATGCTGATTAAACATATTGCACAAAGCGAGGCTAATTCGACCAATGAGAGTGTTGTCCGATCGTAAGCAGCAAGGGAGTTGAATGTGTTCTTTGGTGTTTGGAGGAATTAGGGGTGACCTTATTTAAAATTCTAAACATCTCAATGGAGCCTGACTGTGAAGACATGTTTCCATTTGTGCCTGAGTCTTGAACATGTGGATAGACACAAAATACTGTAATAACTCAGCGGGTCAGAGCAGCATCTCTGGAGAAAAGGAATAGGGGAACCCTAGATACAAGATAAAGGGACACTGAGATGTGTAGGAATTTCCCATTGCGAAGGGTGGTGAATCTCTGGAATTCTGTACCCTGAAAATTTGTTTGGGCTGAATTTTCTCCCCTTGTTCCATCCATTTGTTCAGAACAAATGTTGCTTGTTAGCTGCGACAAGCTTTCTTTTATTTGTGAGTCGCTTTAGTCCTTGGTTCTTTTACACCCTTAAGCCTCTCATGGCTCTTATAATTACTGACAGCAATGCTGAATTGTTTCCGTAATTAGTTTATGATGATAACAGATGGTTCAAAATATTTTGCCTAGTATGATGATGTAATTAGAATCTGAGTTGTGCAGCACAGGAATGGGCCTTTCATCTCACCACGTCCATGCTGATTTTTGTTTCCCATCTACACTTATCTCATTTGCCTGCATTATATATGTCTCCTTCTATGCTTTGCCTATTACATGTTTGTCTAAAATTACTTTAAAAATGTTTTAATTGCATTTGATTCTGCCTCCTTTGGCAGCAAGTTCCAGATACAAAGACCTCTCGGGGGAGAGAAATAAACTTTCCCTCAGATCACCTTTACAACTCCGTCTTCTTACCTTAAACTTATGTTCTCTTGTTTTGTAACTCTACCATGGAAAAAAGATTTTGGCTATCTACCCTGCCTCACATAATCTTACATACTTCCATCAGTCACTCCTTAACTTTCTCACTCCAGGGAAAAAGAGCCCCATCCATCCAGTTTCTCCCCATAACTAAAGTTCTCCAATCCAGGCAACATCCTTGTGAATTTTCTCTCCATTTTCTCCAAATCTATCGCTGATCAGACTGTAGAAGAGGCCCAACCTGAAACCCCCCTTTCCATGTTACCAGAGATGCTGCGTTACTCCAGCACTTTGTGTCTGTTTTTGTAAACCAGCCTATGCAGTTCATACATAGTGTGCTGACATGAACTGCACACATCCCTTCAAGTGTGGCCTAACTCGTGTTTTGTAAAGTTGCAATAAGACATCCCAACTATTATATTCTATACCCACACCTACGACGGCAAACATGCCATATGCTTTTGTCACCAGTCTGTTGCCCTGCTAAATTTTGAGAACTTTGTACTTGGACATCTAAGTCTCTATTCATCAACATTCATCAGTGCCCTGACCTAAGTCCTACAACCATTTTTACTTCCCAAATTCTATCTGCCTGTGCTCCGGCCAACTTTCCATCTCATCTATATCCTGCTGTAACCTTGGACATTCACCTCGCTCTCCATAAACCACCAATTTTCATGTCATCTGCAAGCTTATATCCTACATTGTGATCCAAGCTGTTATCACCAAACGGAAATCTCAGCTGTGATCCCTGTGATACCACAATAATCACATATTTCCCATCAGATAAACATCCTTCCATCACTGCCTCCTATTTAGATCCAATTGGCTAGCCCACCTTGCATTGCATGTGCCCAAATCGTCTGCACTCGCCAACCTTGATGAAATGAATGCCCGAGTAATGTACTAAAATTATTAGTAGATTCCAGTTAAAGGTACTGCTCATTTCCCAAAATTGTTATAAACCCCAACTAAAATATACTATCATTGAATTCTTTAGTTAATTCAGTAATCTAATCATTTTATAACATTTAGCTGTGCATTACACATGCAGTTAAATTTCCAATTACATACTTTAGAGTGAGTTTTGATGAATACGCAAGTTTCACTGAAAGACTAGGAGGTTTATTTAACACAGGCAAGTGGGGTTAATATAGATGGCATGATAGTCGGCACAGACACATTGGATGGAAAAGGACATGTTTCTGTGCTGTACAACTCTTTGGACTATTTAGTAATGAAAGGGAACACTGTTTTAACCCATAGTTTATCCCATCCATTACCTGATGTAAGTAAAATGATCCAAACTTCCTTATAACTTTTCAATGCGAAGGGATTTATTTTTTCTCCGATATTTACATTGGTAATTGCAAAGGTAGAACACTTACCTTTTTGTCCAAATGGCCACGACACAGGCGTCACTCAGTTTATTAATGGATTTGCAGGTTAAATGACAAATCGGCCTCTCAATACACAATACACAATACAATTTATTTGTCACTTGAACCTCATAGAGGCTCAAATGAAATGTTGTTTCTGCAGTCATACACATATGAAAAAAAAGACCCAAGACACAACACAATTTACACAGACATCCATCACAGCGCATCTCCTCCTCGCTGTGATGGAAGGCAAGAAAACTTATCTCTCCCCTGCACTCCCCATTCCCCTCCCGATGTCAGAGTCAAAGCCCCCCGCGGGCGATGGCAATTGTCCCGCGGCCATTAACGCCGCGCCGGGTGATGCAAGGCCACGCTCCGGGTCTTGTTGTTAGAGCCCCCGGCGGGCGCTAGCAAAGTCCCGCAGCCGTTGAAGCCACGCCGGGCGATGATGTCAGGTCCCGCTCCAGGTCATCCTCGACCCCGCGACTCGGGCGGGCGAAGTCGCCGTTGCGGAAGCCCCGAAAAACGGTCTCCCAGCAGGGACCCGCGGGCTCCCGATATTACTGCTCTCTCTCCCCATCCCCGCACTCGCAACAAGGGCAGAGTCCCTCTGGTCCTCACCTTTCACCCCACCAGCCGGCAAATACAACACATAATCCTCCGCCATTTCCGCCACCTCCAACGTGACCCCACCACTCGCCACATCTTCCCATCTCCCCCCATGTCTGCCTTCCGCAAAGACCGCTCCCTCCGCAACTCCCTCGTCAATTCTTCCCTTCCCTCCCGCACCACCCCCTCCCCGGGCACTTTCCGTTGCAACCGCAAGAAATGCAACACCTGTCCCTTCACCTCCCCCCTCGACTCCATTCAAGGACCCAAGCAGTCGTTCCAGGTGCGCCAAAGGTTCACCTGTATCTCCAACCTCATCTACTGCCTCCGCTGCTCTAGATGTCAGCTGATTTACATCGGGGAGACCAAGCGTAGGTTGGGCGATCGTTTCGCCGAACACCTCCGCTCAGTCCGCAATAACCTACCTGAACTCCCGGTGGCTCAGCACTTCAACTCCCCCTCCCATTCCCAATTCGACCTCTCTGTCCTGGGTCTCCTCCATTGCCAGAGTGAGCAACAGCAGAAATTGGAGGAACAGCACCTCATATTCCGTCTGGGGACCTTGCGTCCGTATGGCATTAACATTGAATTCTCCCAATTTTGCTAGCCCTTGCTGTCTCCTCCCCTTCCTTAACCCTCTAGCTGTCTCCTCCCACCCTCCCATCCGCCCGCCCTCGGGCTCCTCCTCCTCCTCCTCCCCTTTTCCTTCTTTCTCCCCCCCCACCCCCCATCAGTCTGAAGAAGGGTTTCGGCCCGAAACGTCGCCTATTTCCTTCGCTCCATAGATGCTGCTGCACCCGCTGAGTTTCCCCAGCAATTTTGAGTACCCCCGATATTACTGTCTGCCAGACCTGCGGTTGGAGCCTCCGAACCTCCGGGGGTCGGGCCACAGCAGCGCGCCACCACCGCTCCACCCACTCCGAACTCAGCCAGCTCCATGATGGTGAATAGGTCCGCAGGCTCTGCGACTGGAGCCCCAGGACGTTCCTGTTGGAGGCCGCTCCACGTTGCAGCCACAATGACAACGGAGACCCGACAGGGATAAGGTCGGGTTCTCCGTGCAGGGGATAGATTTTAAAAGTCCCCCCACCCCACCCCCACACACTCACACACACACACACACACACACACAAACCCCATAAAAAAAAACAAAAAAAAACTACATTTAAACGGGACAAAAAATAACAAAAAAACAGACGGATTGCAGAGGCCGCTGCGACGTGAGTGACCTGATAAAAAACTGAAATACTATCAATACATAAATCAGTATTGGTATTAGTTGTCTCTGGAATACCAGTGATGTAAATGTAGCTTTGTTACTGCAAGCTTTTAAAATTTAAAGCCAGCCAGCCAGCTTCAAGGTGTTTTAGCCCAGTCAGAAACTAACACCTTAACTTGGGGAAGCCACAAGGTAGCGATGGTCACCAGGGTCCAATCAGTCCATTTTGTGTCTGTGTTCATGCTGTTTTTCTGAATGACGTGTCTTCCTGTGACACAAAACTGATTGAGGATGACTGGTTCTTTCTTGGCTGCTCTGATCCAGATTTGATCTCAGAACTGCAGGAGCTGGAGGAGGAACTGGGGGGTCTTCAGAGACGAGGACAGGATCAAGGATGGACAAACCAGACCACAGCTGGCCAAAAGCTTATGGTATGTGCTCAGTCTGACACTTTCAATTTAAACTTTGATTTTAAATATCTGTGGAAATTTAATGCTTGAGTTCACTCGACATTTTACGCTGTTATTAATTTTAAGCTTTGCCAAGGTTGAATAAAATATTTTCTGTTTGGAGTGGGGGGTGGGGGGGGGAGTGGGGAGCAGCACAGTGGCACAGTGGTAGAGTTGCTGCCTTACAACACCAGACACCCGGGTTCGATCGTGACAACTGGTGCTGTGACCACGTGGGTTTTCTCCGGGTGCTACTGATTCCTTCAACACTCCAAAGGCGTATAGGTTTGCAGGTTAATTGGCTTGGGTAAAACTTGTAAATTGTCCCTAGTGTGCAGGATAGTGTCCGGGGGTGATCGCTGGTTGGCCTGTACACATTGGGCCGAAGGGCCTGTTTCCCTGCTGCATCTTGAAAGTCCAAAGCCTTCATTAGTTTTGAGAAGGTAAATATATACTGAGATTTGCTAAACTGAAAAAGCCTTCAACTCAATTTTCAGAGCCATTATAAGTTAGACTGAGATGGCTGGCCTCATACAATGAGAAAGCATTATATCAAGCACATGTTCAATTTCTAATATTAAAAGTAAAATGACAAACAATAGAGACAGAAGTATACTTTGGGAAATCACTGACAAATCTGGAATGTACAACAATAATTGTCATTTTACCGAATTTACCCCTTTATATATAAACATTTGGAATAGTTCAACATAAATATCAGTTTTAGACATAATGGGCAAAAGGATGGCTTCTGGGGTTGTGACAACCTGATCAATTTTAACTCCCAATTTTTATGTTTGGTGTTAATAGTCATTGGGTTCCATCCAGTGTGCACAGTATCTCCATCTCTGTTACTACCGATCATTTACGGATCTGTATTTTTCAAGGGAAGTATTTAAAATACATCAAAGCAAATGAGTAGAGCGTTGGTGAATTCATTTTAGCTTGATACCAAGTAACTACATTTGGGAAATTTAAAGGGTTGTTAATACAGCAACTTTGTTGTTCCGTGGTACAACTGTGTTGTGAATTCATGTGCAAGGAAGTAAACGTTTCTATTAATATTTTGGATACTATTATTTATGAGGGAATAAAACTTTTAAGTCACAAACAGAAGAACATTCTCGTGTTTTATACCTTCTGGCCAAAGTACAGCAAGTGAAGATGTAAACTGAGCAATAGTTGAGCTGTTTGACTTCTCCAATGCTTCCGATGTCAACAACTACTCTGTTGATGGTTGACCTGCCGCCAGTGCACCGATGATCACATTGGCAGCATATCTCCCAACAGCTTCAGATGGATGACCTTAATTCTGACAACGCGTTGCTAAAAGCACAGTTAGTTCAGTACAGGGAGGAGCTAAACCAGATCCTGCCTTTGAAGGATAATCAGTTGAAGGAGTTGTTGCAAAAGCAACAACAGCAAATTAAGCATCTTGAGAACGAGAAATCCATCTTCAAAGAGCAATGGATAGTTGCACAAGGACCGCTTAAACAAAGTCCCTTAAAGATCCCTTAAACAAACTAATCTAAAACAAAGTAATGAAGGCCGAAAGCCCTTGAAGAAACTGAATTTGAAAATCTGGCTCAAGTAAAGGCGGGAGTGAAAATGTCTGAAAGTGCTGATGGAATAGCGTAGGAGAAACCTGAAGAATAGTTGGTGGGATTGTCAGTGATGAAGCAAAGACTTTTGGATGTTATAAACGAGAACAAGGAAGTTGCTTCTCGGGCAGAATCTTTTGAGAAAACGTTGCTGGCAGTACAGACGGACAGAGACAGATGTCTGGAGGATATTGGGAAACTTCAAGTAAGGCAAACATGATCTCAAGGTAGAAATTAAAGTTTTTTAAGCACAAATCTTAGAAGGGACTTTTTAAAAGAGCACTTTCATTTACTAATGACATGCACGGAAACCAGCCCTTGCATCAATTAATAAATTGAGCAGGATACTAAATCTCAAGGTACTAAAGATGAAGCCATGACATTGCTCATTGGTGAGACTTGTTCCTCAGGATGCATATGATGACTAAATATTTGTATATTTATTTATTTTTTAATTTAAAAGATTCCAATTTGGACACAGCAAAGATATGTTGTAATCTTGTTTTGCATTCATGTGTGTATAAAGATTGAGCACTATTTTCATTTTGCAGGAAAAGGAAGAACTGGAAACCCTTCAAAAATCAACACAGCAGGAGCGCACAGAGCAAGATCCATCCTGCAAGAATGAATTGGCTGAGCTAAGGTTTGGTTCTACTTGGACTGGGATATCAGTTGCATTTCTATTGTCCCATACGATCAAATGGGATTATCCTTTAATGCTTTGGCCAGCAAACAACGTTTGAAGTGTCGATGATGGTAGCAAACACGGCAGTCAATTTTCGTAGGGTGGTGTCGTAGAGCCACAAATTATTCAACTCCTTGACGAAGGAGAATCCGTTTGGTTAAAGGAGGACATTCTGTTGCGAATGGCTGAACGGCTTTCATTTGCTTTGTTTTAGATTAGTTTAGTTTAGAGAGAATCTAAATCCAAACTGACTATCAACACGCATTTGGGATTGTTTCAGTTCAATAGGCTCCCATTTGGCATATCATCAGCCCCTGGGATTTTTCAAGGGTTTATGACACAAATTCTAGACGGAATTGAAGGTGTGGTGTGTTACTTCGATGACATCCTCATCTCAGCCCCTGGCAGGCAGGTACATGATGAAAGGTTGGAAGTGGTACTCACATGCCTTGAGACACACATTATTGTGGGAAGCTTGTGCCATGTCTGTCCACCTGTTTACATCCCTTGAACGAGCTCTTGAGAAAAGATGTACCATGGAAGTGGACACGTGAATGTGACCTAGCTTTCAAATCATGTAAAGCTCAGTTGGTAGAGAGTACAATACTTGTTCATTACGATGTCAATAATCCAATGAAGTTAGCATGTGATGCTTCACCATACGGTGTTGGTGCTGTCTCTCATGTGCTAGTAAATGGAGAGGAGAGGCCTATAGCCTTTGCGTCTAGTACATTCAGTTACAAATAGAACGAGAGGATCTTGCATTATTTTTTGCCGTTAGGAAGGTTTCACAAATACTTGTATGGTAGAAGGTTTGTAATCGTGACAGATCACCAGCCGTTGACAGTGATCCTAAATCCAAAAGCACACATACCAACTCTGGCAGCAGACAGAATGGAAAGATGGGCATTGATATTGACTGCACACCAGTATCAGCAATGCTGACGCCATATCTTTGGAATCGGAGGTTACCCCAAACAGAGAGAACGTGTTTTATTTCTCTCATGTAGATGAGTTACCTATCACTTCAGGGGACAGGCGGAAGGCTACTCGCACTGACAGACCTTTGTCAAGAGTGCAGGAGTATGTTACAAATGGATAGCCAAACAAATTGCCGGATTCAGAGGCAGAACTGAAACCATTTTTTTGTACGTAGGAATGAACTCTCAGTAGACCAAGGGTGTGTCATGTGGGGAGCGAGAGTTGTAATCCCTGAAAGATACGGAGTAAAATTGCTCGGAGATCCTCCTGATCAGCATTTGGGAATGTGTCTAACAAAGAGTCTAGGTAGAAGCTATCTATGGTGGTCTGGTGCAGAGTTAGATGGACAACAATTGTTCATTGTGATTGATAGTCACTCCAAGTGGGTTGAGATGTTTCCAATGAACAAAACGACATCCAGCAAAACGATAGACATTTTGCGAGGACTGTTTGCGTCCTATGGATTTCCAGAGGAAATTGTGTCTGGTAACGGACCTCAATTCTGTTCACAAGAGTTTGCACAATTCATGAAAGGGAATGGTTTAAAACACACTAGAGTCGCTCCATACCATTCCACTTCAAATGGAGCAGCAGAATGCACAGTCAAACAACGGCTGGATCCAAATCCAAAGAAAAGACAGTTGTCTCTGTTTCACAAACTGGCTAACTTGAGATGATGAACTAAGGAGAGGTTCTGCAGAGGAAGCATTGCTTGAAGTTGAATTGAGTCACTGAGTTGAATGTTGGTGCTTGTTTGTTAACATGGTAATAGAATGGCACATCCATTTCGTCCATCACTTTTAGCAACCTTCTTCCTACTGAGTCTGCGCCGGCCAGCAACCATCCCGTACACTAGCGCAATCCTACACACTAGGGACAAATTACAATTTTAACCAATCCAAATAGCCTACAAACCCTCCCGTCTTTGGGATGTGGGAGGAAACTGTTACTTGATAGAATCTGAGGAACCATGTGGAATTACAGAATTCTGCTTGTACTAGCACTGAACGATTTATCCACTTAATGCTACCCCCTTTCCTCTTTGACGCGCCTTTGAATTGTTTTAAAATATATATATTATTATTGAGTATTTTTTTACCACTTTTTAAGGGAATATAACGGTCATAATTTGCTTAGTGAAAAATAATTTCTCCTCCTCCTCTTCCCCTGGCATTTTTGCTAGTTTCTATACCCTTGCTTCCTCCAATTCAAGAAATGGTCTTTCCTGTTCTGCTCCATCAAACCGCTTGTAGAGGAATCCACTGACTGCAGAAAGCAGCTGCTTCAAAGTCCTTGGAGAAGATTCCTTGAAAGCCGTGTGTTCTTCCCAGCCCTTGGTTTCTATGACATTTCATTGAGAAGGTGGGGTTACTGTGTTACCGTTCATACTGCTGTTTCTTTCCAGACATGGACCTCTTCTTGTCAGCCCAGCACCCAGGGAGCAAACCATTGAAAATGAAACATACGAGGAATGTGAGGAGGCTTTGGAGATAGACCCCAGTGAACAGGTGGTGGTGGCACGGAAGGTGTGTATTGCCAATCAATTAATCGTTTTCTAGTTGTAGTCTAATTTCCTGATATTTTACATATATCTTGCCCCCCACCCCCACCCCAGTGAACTGGGAAACTCTGGAAAACCTGCTTCTATGTACTTACTAACTAATAAATAGGATACATAGTGCATTGGTTTGGAGTGGGTGATTCAGGCATCAACACAGAAAACCTGGCCTGGTTTCTTTGTCCAGCCTCGAGGTCTGCACGTGGTGCCCGTCCCCTCACCCAGCAACTCCTCCTCTCCTGCGAGACATGAGGTGTTTGAGTTACTCTCATGTCGCACTCACGCGAATCGGTTTTCAAATGCATATCTCTAATCTCTCTGTTTCAGTATGAAAGAGCGCAGTGAATACAAGCCAAGGTGTAAGCCAAATCTCGAAAGAAATGCAATAAATTTAGTTATCTCTTCTTAACCAAAAGAAGATCTTAAATGTAGAGACACCTTTCCAGGAATACGGAGAGCAGGAAAAACAGCTGATGAAGGTTCATCTTTCCCCACCTTCATCATGCTGTATAGTGTAAGAATGGATACGTCACCCATCACCAAGGAATCCAAGACTAACCATGGAAGCTCTGTCATTTTCTGATTGACTGTGATAGAGGATTGTTTAGAATCTAGACCTCCTGTCCAATAGTTCACCAAGGAATCTACATTGCTTGTTTACTCATAGAATAGTGCATTCATTTGGACCATTGTATTGAAGCCGCTGCCACCCATTCGTACATTATAATGCGGATCTTTATA
Source organism: Amblyraja radiata (assembly GCF_010909765.2). Classification (NCBI taxonomy): domain Eukaryota; kingdom Metazoa; phylum Chordata; class Chondrichthyes; order Rajiformes; family Rajidae; genus Amblyraja; species Amblyraja radiata. The sequence goes on along the minus strand of NC_045996.1, from coordinate 7,128,870 downwards.
AAATGATAAGTAAAAACAAATCTTCACATCTGTACCTTGGTATTTTACTAATTAGTTTAATTCTGAAAGAACTAATTAGTTGAGGTTCATAAGTGATAGGATAAGAATTAGGTCGTTTGGCCCATCAAGTCAACTCCTTGATCGAATCATGGCTGATCTATCTCTCCTTTGTAACCCCATTCTCCTGCCTTCTCCCCAAGTACTCTGACACCTGTATTAGGTTGATGTTAGTTAGCTATTGACCTCTGTTTCTGTTTTGCAGGGGAAGAGGCGAGTGAATTTCTTCAAGCGCTTATTTACTGCTTGAAAATGAAGACTTCCCGGACCAGGTCACGCTACTTGGTCTTGGCGTACTTTGCAACACCACATTTGCTTTTACATGTACCTGGCGAGGCTTTTGTAGACGCACTACAGATGGGAATGACACCAATGTATTTATCAAAGTTGTTAATGAGTTCTGTATAAATGAATTCTGTATTGTTAATGTATGAAGGCAGCCCCCAGCGATGCATGTTGGGGTTGAACCGGCCGACCCCTGTACGGAGCCGGTTCAGGGCGACCCACTCTTTGCAGGGCATGTCCGAGCCAGGTGTGGCTGTGGTGTTCGGTGCAACAGTGAATTGAAGAGGTCGGGAAGTCTGTTCCCAGCCGGTTCTCCAAGCTCCTAGTGTGTTGAAACCGGAGCCACAGAGGGTGGCTGCGTGACGGGAGAAGTGGCGACGAGATGACAGGCGTTGAGGTCCCAGTTGCTGTGAGTCCTGGGCGAGGTGGTGCAAAGGATGTTTGGCGTCCGATGGGGCCTTGCACACCAGCGTGTGGGTGAAGTACTCTCTGCGTAGCTTGGCGGGTGTGATACCTGCGAGCACCGGCAGAAGAACCGGAGTAGGACGTAAACACCCGGTGATGATCCGCACGGTGTCGTTGAGGATGGCGTCTAGCTTGCTAGTACGAGCGCTGCGGAATCATGCTGGGGCGGTGTACTCAGCGGCACTATACACGAGTGCTAGAGCACTGGTTCAGAGATTAGATGTCCTGGCGCCCCATGACGATCCAGCCAAGCAACGCAGGAGGTTGTTCCGCACCAAGACTTTAGCACGGAGAGCTTCAAGGAGTTGCTTGTAGGTCAGCTGCCGATCTAGTTACCCGAGGTATGTAGGAAATGGGTTGATAGGGTAGGGCTGACCCATTGAGGGTGACGGTTAGCTGGCGTTGAGCTTCCTTGTTGATCAGGTGAAAGGCCGTTGTGGTGGTTTTTGCCACACTCAGTTTTAGCCTCCAGGTCTTAAGGCAGCCCGCGACAAGTTCCATATCCACTGAAAGCACATCCTCCACGTTTGACCAACTACACAGTAGGGCCAGGTCATCTCCGTATACATACTGGCACAAGGTCGTGAGTGGCATGTCGCTGATAAAGTGATTGAAGAGCATGGGAACCAGTACCGAGCCCTGGGAGACTCCGTTTCTTAGCTGTTGCAGTCGGCTAGCTTGTCTGTCGCTGGTCTTGAGTACAAAACTGCAGTTGGCCGGGATGTTGGCAAGGAACCGCACAAAATGGCGGTCAGGAATGGTGTGGAGGAGCTTCAAGATCAGGCCCTGGTGCTACACTGTATCGTAAGCGGCGGTGAGGTCCATCGGTGTGACGCTCGCCTTGCAAACCTTTCCCAAACTGACTTCGATGTTGTTGGTCAGCTTGACTATTTGACCATGGGCTTTTCCGCATTTCTATTGAGTGATGACAGGAGAGAGTTCTGCAGAGGAAAAGGCTGCTGACAGGAGCCCATCAGCGCCTGGAGCTTTCCAAAGATTAGTGGTTTCCTGTTTGACAGAACGAGTATGATTCTTGTCCGTGTCTTTGAAGTTGCCGTTGGCCAGGAGCTGGTGGGCGATGGAGTTGGCCGTGACAGGGCAATGCTTTGGGCGGGTACTTCGACCAGTGATGCGATTGAAGGTCTTCCATGCCACCCTACTGGAGTGTGTGAAGTCGATTCCTTGGACTGTCTCTGCCCACCGCTCTCTGCGCTTTTTGTCAAGGCGGATTGTCAGTTCCGTAGCCTTGGAGGCAGCCTCTTCGCCAGGTTCAGTGTCCAGGAATGCGTCGTAGCATGCGTCACACTCTTTGTCCCATGTGGGGATGTACCGGCAATGATAGCCGCGAGGAATGGAACTCTTCGCTGCCCTGATGAGTTTACAGAAGTAGGCTTTGTCCAGATTGGTGGAAGTGGGGGTGGGAAGGCTGTCGATCCAGAAGTCCACCAGATTTGTGAACTGGTCCCACCTGGCCTTGCGGAAATTCCACCTCTTCGCAGGGTTGGTTGGGAGAAGCTCGATGGGGATGTCCGGGATAATCAGACATGGGCGATGTTGTGATTTCGGGAAGTGATCCAGGATGATACTGTGTTGGGATAGTCCATTAAGGTTTGCAAAAGCCAAGTCAGGGTTGGTAGTGGTGTTCCACCTGCCAGAGTGGAAGCTGTCTGGTTGTTTTGGGTTGTACAGGAGTTGAACGGCAGGAGCTGAGACCCAGTCTTCTAGTGCAGCGCCATCTGAGTTAGTTGAATGGTAGCCCCAGGTGGTGCTGTGGCAGGTAAAGTCTCTGGTGTAGATGCAGGGCGAACCAAAGGTGGGAATGGAGTCTTTGTGCAGCTAGGTAGAAGGTGGCTTGTATACATTGATGACCGTGACACCTTCGACTTGCGTTGTTGCCCATTCCACTTCGGAGTCAGGAGGGGACACTGCAACCGCTTTCCATTTTGCTGTGTTTCTTACAAAAGTGGCAATCCCGTGGGTGTCGCTCTTGGTGCAGGCGGCCAGGGTATAACCAGTGATCTTCAGATGGGAGCTATCACTTTTGTGAGTCTCTTGGAGCAGGATTGCAATGAGCTTGTGGGTCTGTAGCAGATGTTCAATGATGATGGTCTTGGCCTTGGTGAGGTCTTCTGCATTCAGCTGCAGCAGGGTGATGCCATCCGGTTCGACATCTGTAGGTGCCCGCCCTAAAAAGGGCACATGCTCCTGGTTGGCGCCGAGCTGCGGCGACTGAGGTTGCATTAGGGCTGCAAGCTGTTGTTGATCGCGGTTATTTCTGCTGCCGTCTCTATTTGTTGTCGTTTGCCTGACTGAGGTCAGTTGACAGGACTCACCACGGGGAGGTCGACAACATGAGTTGGCCGTGACAGGGCAATGCTTTGGGCGGGTACTTCGACCAGTGATGGGATTGAAGGTCTTCCATGCCACCCTACTGGAGTGTGTGAAGTCGATTCCTTGGACTGTCTCTTCCCACCGCTCTCTGCGCTTCTTGTCGAGGCGGATTGTCATTTCCGTAGCCTTGGAGGCAGCCTCTTCGCCAGGTTCAGCATCCAGGAATGCATCGTAGCATGCGTCACACTCTTCGTCCCATGTGGGGATGTACCGGCAATGAGCACAGGGATCCAGGATGATACTGTGTTGGGATAGTCAATTAAGGTTTGCAAAAGCCAAGTCAGGGTTGGTAGTGGTGTTCCACCTGCCAGAGTGGAAGCTGTCTGGTTGTTTTGGGTTGTACAGGAGTTGAACGGCAGGAGCTGAGACCCAGTCTTCTAGTGCAGCGCCATCTGAGTTAGTTGAATGTAGCCCCATGTGGTGCTGTGGCAGGTAAAGTCTCTGGTGTAGATGCAGGGCGAACCAAAGGTGGGAATGGAGTCTTTGTGCAGCTAGGTAGAAGGTGGCTTGTATACATTGATGACCGTGACACCTTCGACTTGCGTTTTTGCCCATTCCACTTCGGAGTCAGGAGGGGACACTGCAACCGCTTTCCATTTTGCTGTGTTTCTTACAAAAGTGGCAATCCCGTGGGTGTCGCTCTTGGTGCAGGCGGCCAGGGTATAACCAGTGATCTTCAGATGGGAGCTATCACTTTTGTGAGTCTCTTGGAGCAGGATTGCAATGAGCTTGTGGGTCTGTAGCAGATGTTCAATGATGATGGTCTTGGCCTTGGTGAGGTCTTCTGCATTCAGCTGCAGCAGGGTGATGCCATCCGGTTCGACATCTGTAGGTGCCCGCCCTAAAAAGGGCACATGCTCCTGGTTGGCGCCGAGCTGCGGCGACTGAGGTTGCATTAGGGCTGCACGCTGTTGTTGATCGCGGTTATTTTTGCTGCCGTCTCTATTTGTTGTCGTTTGCCTGACTGAGGTCAGTTGACAGGACTCACCACGGGGAGGTCGACAACATGAGCCCTATGTGTTATATAAAACGGTTATATACCTTTATACTGGATGAAATCCGGCTTGTTCAGCGGGTAGTTGGGGGTCAACGATTGGATCGAGCCGGGCCAGGAGAAGCCGTTCGAGAAGTTTGTATGGGACACAGAGGAGAGAGATGGGCCGATGGTTCCTTGGGTCGTACACACGCTTGTATTGGTGTTGGTAGCACAATGACGGTGGCTTTCCACCAGATCTTCGGAATGTACTGACCAATGAGGCAAGGGGAGTAGAACTCACGGAGCCAGACCTGGCATTTTGGACCGCAGTGTTTCAGGAATTCTGGGGGATGTTATCAGGACCCTGGGCTTTTCCGCATTTCAATTGAGTGATGACATGAGAGAATTCTGCAGAGGAAATGGCTGCTGACAGGAGCCCATCAGCGCCTGGAGCTTTCCAAAGATTAGTGGTTTCCTGTTTGACAGAACGAGTATGATTCTTGTCCACGTCTTTGAAGTGGCCGTTGGCCATGAGCTGGTGGGCGATGGAGTTGGCCGTGACAGGGCAATGCTTTGGGCGGGTACTTCGATCAGTGATGCGATTGAAGGTCTTCCATGCCACCCTACTGGAGTGTGTGAAGTCGATTCCTTGGACTGTCTCTTCCCACCGCTCTCTGCGCTTCTTGTCGAGGCGGATTGTCATTTCCGTAGCCTTGGAGGCAACCTCTTCGCCAGGTTCAGCATCCAGGAATGCATCGTAGCATGCGTCACACTCTTCGTCCCATGTGGGGATGTACCGGCAATGATAGCCACGGGGAATGGAACTCTTCGCTGCCCTGATGAGGAGTTTGCAGAAGGCTGAGTAGGCTTTGTCCAGATTGGTGGAGGTGGGGGTGGGAAGGCTGTCGATCCAGAAGTCCACCAGACTTGTGAACTGGTCCCACCTGGCCTTATGGAAATTCCACCTCTTCGAAGGTTTGGTTGGGTCCAGCTCGATGGGGTTGTCCGGGATAATCAGAGATGGGTGATGTTGTGATTTCGGGAAGTGATCCAGGATGATACGGTGTGGGGATGGTCCATTCAGGTTTGCAAAAGCCAAGTCAATGTTGGTAGTGTTGTTCTACCTGCCAGATTGGAAGCTGTCCGGTTGTTTTGGGTCATACAGGAGTTGAACGGCAGGAACTGAGACCCAGTCTTCTAGTGCAGCGCCATCTGAGTTAGTTGAATGGTAGCCCCAGGTGGTGCTGTGCAGGTAAAGTCTTTGGCGCACATGCAGGGCGAACCAAAGGTGGAGATGGAGTCTTTGTGGAGCTTGGTAGAAGGTGGCTTGTATACATTGATGACCGTGACACCTTCGACTTGCGTTGTTGCCCATTCCACGTCGCAGTCAGGAGGGGACACTGGAATCGCTTTCCATTTTGCTGTGTTCCTTACAAAAGAGGCAATCCCGTGGGTGTCGCTCTTGGTGCAGGCGGCCAGGGTATCACCAAGGATCTTCAGATGGGTGCTATCACTTTTGTGAGTCTCTTGGAGCAGGATTGCAATGACTTTGTGGGTCTGTAGCAGAGGTTTAGAGAGGTATAGTGTGGTTTGAGGGGTTTGTCTGTGTTTCGAGGGTTTTAGAAGGGTTTCGAAATGTTTGGTGTGGTTTAGATGGGTTTAGAGGGGTTTAGATTAGTTTAGAGTAGTCCAGAGGGGATTAGAAGGTATAGATAAATTTAGAGGGCTTTAGGGGTTTAGAGGGTTTACATGGAGCGGTTCAGAGGGGATAGAGATATTTAGTGGTATTTAGAGGGCTTTACATGGTTTTAGAGAGGTTTAGAGGGATTTAGAGTGGTTTAGTGGGGTGCTGAGTGTTTTAGAGGGGTTGGAGGAGTTTAGATGTGTCTGGTGGCCTTATGAAGAGTTTAGAGGGGTGCCGAGGGTTTTTTAGATTGATTTAAAGGGGGTTAGACATGTGTATAGGGGTTCAGTGGTGCTTAGGGGGCTTAGAATGGTTTAGAGGGATTTATAGGGGGTTCAAAGGGATTCGATGGGGTTCGAAGGGTTCAGTGGGATTCAGAGGGGCATATGAGGATTTAGAGGGGTTCAGAGGGGTTTCGAATGATTTAGAGGGAATTGTAAGGGTTTCGAAAGGCTTCGATGGGTTTACTGGGGACTAGAGTCTGTTAGAAGGGTTTCGAGGGGTTTCCATATATAACCATATAACAATTACAGCACGGAAATAGGCCATCTCGACCCTTCTAGTCCGTGCCGAACACGTATTCTCCCCTAGTCCCATATACCTGCGCTCAGGCCATAACCCTCCATTCCTTTCCCGTCCATATAACTATCCAATCTATTTTTAAATGATAAAAACGAACCTGCCTCCACAACCTTCACTGGAAGCTCATTCCACACAGCCACCACTCTCTGAGAAAAGAAGTTCCCCCTCATGTTACCCCTAAACTTCTGTCCCTTAATTCTCAAGTCATGTCCCCTTGTTTGAAACTTCCCTACTCTCAGTGGCAAAAGCTTATCCACGTCAACTCTGTCTATCCCTCTCATCATTTTAAAGACCTCTATCAAGTCCCCCCTTAACCTTCTGCGCTCCAAAGAATAAAGCCCTAACTTGTTCAACCTTTCTCTGTAACTTAGTTGCTGAAACCCAGGCAACATTCTAATAAATCTCCTCTGTACTCTCTCTATTTTGTCGACATCCTTCCTATAATTAGGCGACCAAAATTGTACACCATACTCCAGAATTGGCCTCACCAATGCCTTGTACAATTTTAACATTACATCCCAACTTCAATACTCAATGCTCTGATTTATAAAGGCCAGCACACCAAAAGCTTTCTTTACCACCCTATCTGCATGATATTCCACTTTCAGGGAACTGTGCACAGTTATTCCCAGATCCCTCTGTCCACCTGCATTCTTCAATTCCCTACCATTTACCATGTACGTCCTATTTTGATTTGTCCTGCCAAGATGTAGCACCTCACACTTATCAGCATTAAACTCCATCTGCCATCTTTCAGCCCACTCTTCCAACTGGCATAAATCTCTCTGTAGACTTTGAACATCTACTTCATTATCCACAACCCCACCTATCTTAGTATCATCTGCATACTTACTAATCAAATTTACCACACCATCATCCAGATCATTGATGTACATGACAAACAACAGTGGACCCAACACAGATCCCTGTGGCACCCCACTAGTCACTGACAAACAACCATCCACTATTACTCTCTGGCATCTCCCATTCGGCCACTGTTGAATCCATCTTGCTACTCCACCATTAATACCCAACAATTGAACCTTCTTAACCAACCTTCCGTGAGGAACCTTGTCAAAGGCCTTACTGAAGTCCATATATACAACATCCACTGCTTTACCCTCATCAGTTTCCCGAGTAACCTCTTCAAAAAATTCAAGAAGATTAGTCAAACATGACCTTTCAGGCACAAATCCATGTTGACTGTTCCTAATCAGACCCTGTTTATCCAGATGCTTATATATATTATCTCTAAGTACCCTTTCCATTAATTTTCCCACCACTGTCGTCAAACTAACAGGTCTATAATTGCTAGGTTTACTCTTAGACCCCTTTTAAAACAATGGAACAACATGCGCAGTCCTCCGGCACTATTCCCGTTTCTAATGACATTTGAAATATTTCAGTCATAGCCCCTGTTATTTCTGCACTAACTTCCCTCAATGTCCTAGGGAATATCCTGTCCGGACCTGGAGACTTATCCACTTTTATATTTCTCAAAAGTGTCAGTACTACCTCTTCTTTGAATCTCATAGTTTCCATAGCTACCCTACTTGTTTCCCTTACCTCACATAATTCAATATCCTTCTCCTTGGTGAATACCGAAGAAAAGAAACTGTTCAATATCTCCCGCATCTCTTTTGGCTCTGCAGATAGCTGTCCACTCTGACCAATTTTATCCCTTGTTATCCTTTTGCTATTAATATAGCTGTAGAAACCCTTTGGATTTACTTTCACCTTACTTGCCAAAGCAACCTCATATCTTCTTTTAGTTTTTCTAATTTCTTTCTTAAGATTCTTTTTACATCCTTTATAATCTTCCAGCACCTCATTTACTCCATGCTGCCTATAATTATTGTAGATCTCTCTCTTTTTCCGAACTGAAGTGTCCAAATTCCCTTGAAAACCATGGCTCTTTCCAATTTTTACTATTTCCTTTCAACCGAACAGGGTCATAAAGATTCTGTACTCTTAAAATGTCACCTTTAAATGTCCTCCATTTCTCTTCCACATCTTTCCCATAAAACAAACTGTCCCAATTTATTCCTTTTAAATTATTTCGCATCTCCTCAATGTTAGCCTTTTTCCAATCAAAAATCTTAACCCTAGGTCCGGTTCTGACCCTCTCCATAATTATATTGAAACTAATGGTATTGTGATTACTAGTCCCGAACTGTTCCCCAACGAAGTTGGTAGACAAATGTGCTGGAGAAACTCAGCGAGAGAAGCGGGTGCCTTCTTCAGACTGAAGAAGGGATTCGGCCCGAAACTTTACCTATTTCCTTCGCTCCATAGACGCTACTGCACCCGTTGAGTTTCTCCAGCACTTTTGTCTACCTTCGGTTTTCCAGCATCTGCAGTTTCTTCTTAGAAGTGGGTAGAGGCCGTTCGAGGGGGTTAGAAAGGTTTATATGGGTTTAGATGGGTTCAGAGGGGTTCAGAGGGCGGTGAAGGGGTATAGATAGGGTTAGAGGAGGTTAGATTTGTTTAGAGAGGTTTAGAGTGGGTTAAAGGGCGTAGAGGCGTTTAGATCGTTTGAAGGGGGCTTAGACGTGTTTATATGGGTTGAGAGGGGCTTAGAGGGGCTTAGAAAGGCGTAGAGGGATTTAGAGGAGTTTAGAGGGGATTTAGAGTGGTTTGGACGGGTTAAGAGTGGTTTCGAAGGGTTTAGAGGGGTTTAGAGGGGTTTAAAGGGGTTTAGATGGCTTTAGTGGTTTAAAGGTGTTTAGAGATGTTTAGAGCAGTTTAGAGTGGTTACAACGGGTTTAGATGGGTTAAAAGTGGGTTAGAGTGGGTAGAAGGGGTTAGATGGGGTTGAGTTTGTCGGGGATAGGGTTGGAAGGGTTTAGAGTGGGCTAGAGGGGGTTAGAGAGGGTTAGAGGGGACTATGGGGCTTTAGAGGGGATTTGGGGGCTTCGAGTGGTTTTGGGTGTCGCAGAGGGGATATAGAGGTTCAAAGGTGTTTAGATGGTTATGGAGAGCTATAGGTGGGTTTAGAGGGGGTTTGAGTAGTTTAGAGGGGTTTAGACGGCGTTAGGGGGGTTTAGAGCTGTTTAGAGTGGTTTAGATCGTTATAGGGGGGGGGGTAGAGGGGGTTTGGAGGGGAAACGATGTGTGTAGAAAGGTATAATGGGGTTAGATGTTTTTAGAGGGGTTTCGAGGGGTTTAGTGGGTTTTCGAGGAGTTTAAAGGGGTTTATAGGACTTTAGTGGTTTAAAGTTATTTAGAGGGCTTTAGAGGGGTTTCGAGCAGTTAAGAGGGGTTTAGATGGGTTTAAGAGGGGTTTAGAAGTGTGTAAACGGGGTTAGAGGGGTTAGATGGGTTTAGAGGGCGTTGGGGGCGGGATTAGAGGAGTTTGGAGGCGGTGAGATGTGTTTAGAGGGTTTTAGAGAGGTTTCGACTGATTTAGATGGGTATAGATGAGTTTAGAAGCGTTTCGAGGGATTTAGAGGGATTTAGAGGTGTTTCGAGGGGTTTAGATATGTTTAGATGTCTTTAGGGGGGTATGGGTGGTTTGGAGGTGTTTAGACGTGGGGCTTTGAGGGGTTTAGAGTGGTGTAGAGGGATTTACATGAGTTTAAATGGGTTTAGAGGGCTTTAGCGTGGGATAAAGGTGTTAAGATGGCTTTAGAGGGGTTTAGATCGGTTAGGAGGTGTTTAGAGTGGTTCAGAGGAGTTTAGACATGGGTAGAGGGTGTTAGAGGCGGTTACAAGAGTTTAGATGGGGTTAGAGAGGTTCAGAGGGGTTTTCAGTGCGTTAGAGAGGTTTAGGGGGTGAGGGGGGTAGGGGGGTCAGAGTGGTTTAGAAGGGTTTAGAGGTGGTTGGACGAAAGTGCGGGAGAAATTCAGCGGGTGCAGCAGCGGGGATTGGAGGGCTGTCGAGGGGTTTATGGGGTATAGTGGGGGTAAGAGGGGTTTAGAGCGAAGGAAATAGGCAGCATCTCGGGCCGAGAGGGTTAGAGGGCTTTAGTGAAGTTTAAAGTGGCTTAGACACGTTTAGAGGGGTTCAGAGGGGTTTAGAGTGGTTTCGAATGATTTAGAAGTGTTAAGAGTCGCTTCGAAGGGTTTCGAAGTGTTTAGAGGGGATTAGATAGCGTTAGAATGATTCTGAGGGGATTCGATGGCTTTTGAGGGCTTTAGCGGGCGTTAGTGGGGTTTAGAGGTGTTTTGATGGGGTTGGAGGGCTTTAGATAACTTTATAGATGTTTAGATAGGTTTAGAGGGGTTTAGCGGGGTTTGTAGGGGATTAGAGAGGTTTAGAGGGGTTTAGATTGGCTTATAGGTGTTTAGAGGGGTATAGTAGAGTTAGAGGTTTTTTGAGGGGTTTAGAGGTGTTTAGAAGAGTCAAGGTGTTTCGAGGGTTTTAGAGAAGTTTGGAGTTTAGAGTGGAGAGGAGTTTAGAGTGGTTTATAGGAGGGGGGGGGGGAGTTATCAGGGTTTAGAGTGAATAGAGGAGTTTAGATCTATTTAGAGGGCTTTAAATGGATTTAGAGGAACTTCGAGGTTTTTAGAGCGGTTTACAGGAGTTTACAGGGGTTCAGAGGGGTTTACATGGGTTTAAAGTGGGTTAGAGGGCATTAGAGGTTTAAACGTGTTTAGAGGACTTTTGAGAGGTTTAGATGGGTTTAGACGGGTGTAGAGAGATTCGAATTATTTATAGGGGTTTAGAGAGGTTTGGAAGGGATTGCACGGGTGTAGAGGTATTTAGAGGTATAGTGGTGTTAGAGGGTTTTTGAGGGATTAAGAGGGGGTTTAGATTAGATTAGATTAGATTAGATTTACTTTATTAATCCCCTTATTCAGGGGAAATTCAGATATCCTGAAGCGGAATTTATTTATTTAGAAGCGGGAAGGGTGTTTAGATCGGTTCAAATGTGTTCAGAGGTGTTTAGAGGAGGTTTAGATGGGGCTAAAGGGGGATTCGAGTGGGGATTCGAGTGGTTTAGAGGGGTTTACAGGGGTTTACAGCGGTTCAGAGAGATTTAGATTAATTAGCAAGGTTTAGAGGGGTTTACATTGGTTTACAGAGGTTTAAAGTGGGTTGGAAGGGTTTACAGGATTTTAGAGGGGGTAACCTAGTGGTCTACATAGTGGTTTTCAGGGCTTTAGACGGGTTTAGAGCGGTTTAAAGTGGTTTACAGAGGTTTAAAGTGGGTTGGAAGGGTTTACAGGGTTTTTGAGGGGTTTACTGAGGTCTACAGAGGTTTACAGGTGTTTACATGGGTTAACATAATTTAGAGGCGTTTGCCGGGATTGAGAGTAGTTTACAGGTGTTTACATGAGGGGTTTAGAGTGGTTAGCAAAGTTTAGAGGGGTTTATAGTGGTTTCGAGTGGTTTTCAGAGGTTTAGACGGGTTCAGAGCGGTTTACAGTGGTTTACAGTGCTTTAAAGAGGACTAGGTCTACATGCGATTACAGGTGTTTAGAGGGGTTCACAGAGGTTTATATTTGTACAGACTGGTTCAGAGGGGTTTGGAGGGGTTTAGAGTTGTATAGAGGGGTTCAGAAGCGTTCAGAGAGGTGTAGATGGATTTGTCGGGGTTTTGAAGGGTTCAGAGAGGTTCAGAGGGGTTTAGAGGGGTTGAGATATTTTTGGAGATGTACAGAAGTGTTTAGAGGAGTTTGTAGTGGTTTAGAGAAGTTAAGATGTGCTTGGGGGCGGGGTTAGAGGTGTTTAGAGGTGTTTAGAGTGGTCAGATGGCGTTAGAGGGGGTTAATTTGGGTTAGAGGTGTTCAGAGGGGCACAGAGGCGTTCAGGTGGGTTTAGAAGTGTTCAGAGGTGTTCGGGGGTGATTGGAGGGGTTTAGAGGTGTTTAGAGGCGTTTAGAAGCTTTTGGAATGGTTGGATGGGTTTAGATGTGTTCAGACAGGTTTATAGGGATTAGCGGGGTTCACAGGTGTTTAGAGGGGTTTAGAGAGGTCTAGAGGGGTTCAGAGTGATTTAGAGTTGTTTAGAGGGATTTATAGGAGTTTAGAGGGGATTACGTCAGTCAAAAGTCAAAGTAGCCGAAATGTTGTTGCCTTGCAGTCCTGCATATAGAGTGATTTACATATAGAGCCTTTAGAGGGGCTTAGAGGGGATTAGAGGGGGTTGGAGGTGCTTGGAGGGGGTTCGAAGTGTTCAGAGGTGTTTAGATGGGTTTAGATGGGTTTAGATGGGTTTAAAGATGTTTAGAAGCGTTTAGAGGGGTCCATTAGCGTTTAATTTGGTTTAGAGGGGTCCCTTAGCGTTTAATATGGTTTAGAGGGGTTTAGAGCGGTTCAGTGGTTTAAACGTGTTTAGAAGAATTTTGAGGGGTTACAGGGGTTTAGAGGAGATTTATTTATTTATTCATTTATCTATTTATCTATCTATTTATTTATTCATCTATTTATTTATTTATTTATTTATTTATTTTTTCGGGCAGCATAAAAAAATATAAAGCAAATTTGAAACAGCATACAAAAACAAAATAAAAATATTTATAAAGTGTCATAAAAAATATCTATAAATAAATGAAAGCATATGTCCGAAAAGGAGCAGGAAGAAGCCAAAGCTTATTAATAACCACCCCTTATTCAACTGCTTGTAATTATCTCATACAAATTTAGCAGCTATATGTACACAAAATTATTTACATTTGAACACTAATCAAATATTTACAAAGCCAGACAAAAAAGAAAAAAGAAAAAAAAGAGAAACCCCTCATATACTATACAGTGTCTTAGTCAATTTTACAACCCATCACTCTATAATCACCCTTCCCAATACAATCAGTATAACAAACATCACAATCACCTATCCTCATCCCAATATCCTTTTAAACATGTGTTTTTGTACATCTTTTTAAACTGAATTATGCTTCTGCTAAGTTTTATCTCCTGTTCCAGACCATTCCACAAATTCACACCACAGATTGCTATACACATACTTTTAAGAGCTGTTCTGACATTGAGTTTTTTTAAATTATGTACCCCTCTCAAATTATACCCACCATGTCTTTCCAGAGACAGTTTTTGTATATTTCTTGGAAGTAAATTATTTCTTGCTTTGTACATGATTTGCGCAGTCTTAAATTTAACCAGATCAGTGAACTTCAGTGTATGTGACTTTAAGAATAATAAATTGGTATGTTCAAGATATACAAAGTTATTGTTAATTCTTATTGCTCTTTTTTGTAATGTGCATAATGGTTGTAGGTTCGTTTTGTAGATTAGAGGGGTTTACAGGGGTTCATGTGCGTTTAGAGGAGTTTAAAGGGGGGTTAGAGACGTTTGGGCCCAGAGAAATTCAGAGCGGTTTAGAGGGATTTGCAGGGGTTGGATGGGGTTCAGATGTGTTCAGAAGGGGTTAGAGGTGTTGAGATGGGTTTAGAGGTGTTTAGATGTGGTTTAGAGGGGGGTTACATGGGTCTCGAGGGGGTTCGAGGGGTAGAGTGGTTTAGAGTGATTTAGAGTGGTTTAGAGCCATTTCGAGGGATTTAGAGGGTGTTAGATAGGTTTGGATGGTTTCAGAAGGGTTGTGATGTGTTTACAGGAGATTAGAGGGGTTTAGAATGGTTCAGAGTTGTTTAGAGGGGTTTACAGGAGTTTACAGAGGGTTAGATGAATTTAGAGGGGTTCGGAGGGGTTTACAGGGGTGTAGAGGGTATTGGAGGGGTTTACAGAGGTTTAGATGGGTTTAGAGTGGGTTTCAGGGATTTAGAGCGGTTTATCGGGGGTTAGAGTGATTTAGAACGGTTTTACGGAGTTTAGATGGGTTTACAGAAGTTTAGAGGGGTTAAGAGTGGTTTCGAGGGGTTCAGATGTGTTTAGAGGGGCTCAGATATGATTACAAGGGGTTACAGGGGTTTACATGAGGGTTAGATAAGTTTACAAGGATGTAGAGGGGTTTAGATAGGTTTACATTGGGTTACATGGGTTTAGAGGCATTACAAGGGTTTAGAGGTGTTTGTAGTGGTTTACAGTCGTTTCAAGGGTTTTAGGGGGATTTAACCATATAACCATATAACAATTACAGCACGGAAACAGGCCATCTCGGCCCTACAAGTCCGTGCCGAACACTTATTTTCCCCTAGTCCCACCTACCTGCACCCAGACCATAACCTCCCATTCCCTTCCCATCCATATGCCTATCCAATTTATTTTTAAATGATAAAATCGAACCTGCCTCCATCACTTCCACTGGAAGCTCATTCCACACAGCTACCACTCTCTGAGTAAAGAAGTTCCCCCTCATGTTACCCCTAAACGTCTGTCCCTTAATTCTGAAGTCATGTCCTCTTGTTTGAATCTTCCCTACTCTCGATAGGAAAAGCTTATCCACGTCAACTCTGTCTATCCCTCTCATCATTTTAAAGACCTCTCTCAAGTCCCCCCTTAACCCTCTGCGCTCCAAAGAATAAAGACCTAACTTATTCAACCTTTCTCTGTAACTTAGTTGCTGAAACACAGGCAACATTCTAGTAAATCTCCTCTGTACTCTCTCTATTTTGTTGACATCCTTCCAATAATTTGGCGACCAACATTGTACACCATATTCCAGACTTGGTCTCACCAATGTCCTGTACAATTTTAACATGACATCCCAACTTCTATACTCAATGCTCTGATTTATAAAGGCTAGCGTACCAAACGCTTTCTTTACCACCCTATCCACATGAGATTCCACCTTCAGGGAACTATGAACAGTTATTCCTGGATCCCTCTGTTCAACTGCATTCCTCAATTCGCTACCATTTACCATGTACGTCCTATTTTGATTTGTCCTGCGAAGATGTAGCACCTCACACTTATCAGCATTAAAATCCATTTGCCATCTTTCAGCCCATTCTTCCAAATGGCCTAAATCTCTCTGTAGTCTTCGGAAATCTACTTCATTATCCACAACACCATCTATCTTAGTATCATCTGCATACTTACTAATCCAATTTATCACACCATCATCCAGATCATTGATGTACAAGACAAACAACAATGGACCCAACACAGATCCCTGAGGCACCCCACTAGGCACCTGCCTCCAACCTGACAAACAGACATCCACCATTACACTCTGGCATCTCCCATTCAGCCACTGTAGAATCCATCTTGCTACTCCTGCATTAATATTTACCAATTGAACCTTCTTCACCAACCTTCCTTGAGGAACCTTGTCAAAGGCCTTACTAAAGTCCATATAGACACCATCCACTGCTTTACTCTCATCAATTTCCCGAGTAACCTCTTCAGAAAATTCAAGAAAATTAGTCAAACATGACCTTCCGGGCACAATTCTATGTTGACTGTTCCTAATCAGACCCTGTTTATCCAGATGCTTATATATATTATCTCTTTTTTTGTTTTTGTTTATTTTATTAGAAGTTAATACAATACAAAACAATACAGTGGCACCTAATTTTAGGTGCCAACTATGTCATACATATATATTATATATTATCTCTAATCTTCGGAGTGGCGGCGCGGCCCTGGCTGCAGCGGCTCACCGGCAGTCCCGTTTGTTTGTGTTTTTTGTGTTGTTTATTTTGTTTTGGTTAGTCTAGTTTTTGGTTCTTAGTTTGTGTTGGGGGGGGGGGGGGGGGGGGGGGGTGAAACGGGGTTTGCAGTCTCTCCCTGCGGGGGAATGCGACTTTTTTGTCGTATTCCCCTTCTCTGCCTCCGGCTGCGCTGAGGACCTCGAGGCTCCGGAGGCAGAGCCCGTCAGGACTCGCCCTGAGCCCGCTCCCGTGAGGGTGGTCCGGCTCAGGGCTGGAACAGTGCTCCCGTGAGAGGTTGGGACACTCCCGTGAGGGCGGCCAGCCCAAGGGTGGAACGAGGCTCCCGTCGGAGCGGCCGAGCTCGGGGAGGTGCGGCGCTCGCAGCCCGAGGGAGGTTCGGGGCCCATGTCGGGGCGGCCCGGCCCGAGGAAGAAGCAACGCCCAAGTCGGGGCGGCCCGGCCAGAGGGAGAAGCGACGCCCAAGTCGGGGCAGCCCGGCCAGAGGGCGAAGCGACGCGCAAGTCGGGGCAGCCCGGCCAGAGGGAGAAGCGACGCCCAAGTCGGGGCGGCCCGGCCCGGGGAAGAAGCGACGCCCATGTCGGGGTGGCCCGGCCAGAGGGAGAAGCGACGCCCAAGTCGGGGCAGCCCGGCCAGAGGGCGAAGCGACGCCCAAGTCGGGGCAGCCCGGCCAGAGGGAGAAGCGACGCCCAAGTCGCGGCGGCCCGGCCCGGGGAAGAAGCGACGCCCATGTCGGGGCGGCCCGGCCCGGGGGAGGTTCGGCGCCCATGTCCGGGGCGGCCCGGCCCGAGGCTGAAGACGGTACGGTACTCACGTGAGGGTGGCTGGGACGGTGTTCTGGCGGTGGTGGCCTGAGTTCGGGGTTCGGCCGCGGGCCAGCGGCTGTGTCTGCAGGACTGGTGGGCGGCAGCGGGCCGCGGTGTTTGAGCCGCGGGACTGATTTATAACATCGCCCGGGGGGTATCGCCTCAGTGCAGAGGGAGAAGAGGGAAGAGACTGCAGACCTAAGACTTTTGCCTCCATCACAGTGAAAAGATGCTGGGTGGACTCAATGTGGTGGATGTTAATATGTGTTTATTGTTGTTTTTATTGTATTATATGTATGACTGCTGCAATTTCGTTCAGACTCCGGTCTGAATGACAATAAAGGCTATCTATCTATCTAAATAACTTTTCCTTTAACTTGCCCACCACTGGTCAAACTAATAGGTCTATAATTGCTAGGTTTACTCTTAGAACCATTTTTAAACCACGGAACAACATGCGAAGTACGCCAATCCTGGGGCACTATTCCCGTTTCTAATGACATTTGAAATATTTCTTTCATAGCCCCTGCTATTTCTACACTAACTTCCCTCAATGTCCGAGGGAATATCCTGTCATGACCCGGAGACTTGTCCACGTCTATATTTTTCAAAAGTGTCAGTACTTCTTTTTCTTTGAATCTCATAGCACCCATAGATACTCTACTTGTTTCATTTACCTCACATAATTCAATATCCTTCTCCTTGGTGAATACCGAAGAAAATAAATTGTTCAATATCTCCCCCATCTCTTTTGGCTCTGCAGATAGCTGTCCACTCTGTCTCTCTATTGGACCAATTTTATCCCTCGTTAACCTATTGCTATTAATATAGCCGTGGAAACCCTTTGGATTTACTTCCACCTTACTTGCCAAAGCAACCTCATATCTTCTTTTAGCTTTTCTTATTTATTTCTTAAGATTCTTTTTACGTTCTTTATACTCTTCAAGCACCTCATTTACTCCATCCTGCCTCTAATTATTGTAGATCTCCCTCTTTTTTCCGAACCATCTGTCCAATTTCTCTTGAAAACAATGGCTCTTCCCAATTTTTACTATTTCCTTTCAACCGAACAGGGACATAAAGATTCTGTACTCTTAAAATGTCCCCTTTAAATGTCCTCCAATTCTCTTCTACATCTTTCCCATAAAGCAAGATGTCCCAATTCACTCCTTTTAAATCCTTTCGTATCTCATCAAAGTCAGCCTTTCTCCAATCAAATATCTCAACCCTTGGTCCAGTTCTGACCCTCTCCATAATTAGTGGGGTTTACATGGAGTCTACAGAGGTTAAGAAGCGTCTGCGGGGGTGTAGATGGGTTTAGAGGGCTTGGCAAGGTTTAGAGGGGTTACAGTGGTTTAGAGGTGTTTAGAGTGGTTTTCTGAACTTTAGACGGGTTTAGAGCGATTTAGAGTGGTTTACAGAGGTTTAAAGAGGGTTGTAGGGTTAACCTGCTGTTACAGGGGTTTACAGGGGTCTTCAGAGGTTTACATAGATACATAGAAACATAGAAAATGGGTGCAGGAGCAGGCCATTCGGCTCTTCGAGCCTACACTGCCATTCAATATGATCATGGCTGATCATCCAACTCAGTATCCCGTACCTGCCTTCTCCCCATACCCCCTGATCCATTTAGCCACAAGGGCCACATCTAACTCCCTCTTAAATATAGCCAATGAACTGGCCTCAACTACCCTCTGTGGCAGAGAGTTCCAGAGATTCACCACTCTCTGTGTGAAAAATGTTTTTCTCATCTCGGTCTTAAAGGATTTCCCCCTTATCCTTAAACATCGGGAACAATCTTCCTGCATCTAGCCTGTCCAACCCCTTAAGAATTGTGTAAGTTTCTATAAGATCCCCCCTCAATCTCCTAAATTCTAGCGAGTATAAGCCGAGTCTATCCAGTCTTTCTTCACATGAAAGTCCTGACATCCCAGGAATCAGTCTGGTGAACATTCTCTGCACTCCCTCTATGGCAATAATGTCCTTCCTCAGATTTGGAGACCAAAACTGTACGCAATACTCCAGGTGTGGTCTCACCAAGACCCTGTACAACTGCAGTAGAACCTCCCTGCTCCTATACTCAAATCCTTTTGCTATGAAAGCTAACATACCATTCACTTTCTTCACTGCCTGCTACACCTGCATGCCTACTTTCAATGGCTGGTGCACCATGACACCCAGGTCTCGCTGCATCTCCCCTTTTCCTAATCCGCCACCATTTGGATAATAGTCTGCTTTCCTGTTTTTGCCACCAAAATCGATAACCTCACATTAATCCACATTAACGGTTCAGAGGGGTTCAGAGTGGTTTGGAGAGCGTTTAGAGAGGACCAGATGGGTTCAGAGCGGCTCAGAACGGTTCAGAAGGTTCCAAAGGGGTTCAGAGGGGTTGACAGTGGTTCAGAGAGATTCCGAGAGGTTTACTGAGGTTCCGAGTGGTGTTGAGGGGTTTTGAGGTGTTCAGAGGGGTTTAGAGGGGATTAAAGTGGGTCAGAGGGTTCAGACGGGTTCAGAGTAGTTTTGTAGAGTTTAGAGGGGTTTAGAGGGGTTCAGATGAGTTTAGAGGGGTTCAGAGGCGTTCAGAGACGTTCAGAGTCGTTTGGAGGGGTCTAGAGGGGTTGAGAGGGGTTTAGATGGTTTAGACGGGGGTTAGAGGGGTTCAGATGGGAATAGATGGATTTAGAGCCGTTCAGTGGTTCAGATGTGTTTAGTGGGGTTTGGAGGGGTTTTGAGGTGGTCAGAGGGGTTTAGAGAGGCCCCTGCGAAAATTGCGAGACTGGAGAGAGTAGTACGAGCCTGCTACGAAAATAGCGAGCCTGGTACGAACAGTGCGATCCTGGTGCGAAAACTGCTATCAGACGCATAAAGTGCGAGCCTGGTGCGCAAAGTCCGAGCCTGGTGCTAAATGTACGAACCTGGTGCGAAAAGTGCGAGCCTGCTGCGAAAGCTGCGAGCATGGTGCAAAAAGAGCAAGCCTCAGTAAATGGGGAATTAGGGGAGCGCACTCATAAATGGGGAAATATGGAGCGCAGCATTAAATGGTGAATCAGGGGAGGACACCAATAAATGGTGATTTAGGGGATGGCACCAGTAATTCGGATTTAGGGGAGCGCGCCATTAAACAGTGGCACAGCTGCCTCTCGTTCAGAGACCGGGTTCGATTCCGACACGGCCGCCGTCCGCACGGTTTGTATGTCTCCCCGTGACCGCGTGGATTTTCTCCAGAGATGCCGCGTGGCCCGCTGTTACTCCAGTTTTTTATGACCACATATGTTATATCTGTGTTTCTCAGCTAAAGCTATCCAACTCGGAGGCACAACGGTAGGGCTGCTGCCTTACAGCGCCTGAGACGCGGGTTCAATCCCGACCAAGGATACCGTATGTATGGAGTTTGCACGTCCTCCCCCTGACCGCGTGGATTTACTTCGACATCTTCGGTTTCCTCCCAATCTCTAAAGACGCTTAGATTTGTAGATATACAGGTTTAAATGTAAGTTGTCCCCAGTGCGTGTAGGACATCGATAATGTGTGGGGTTCGCTTGTCAGTGCAGACTCGCACTGTTCCTTTTCGAGACACGTTTCTCCAGAGATGCTGTTTGCCACGCGGGGTTACTCCAGCATTGTGTGTCTATCTTCGTTTGAAACCAGCATCAGAAGCTCCTTGCTGTGCGAAGCTGTTCTTAAGTCTGGACATGTGAGTGGTTTAGAGGGGGTATAGACGGGGTTATAGACGTTTTGAGAGGGTTTACTGGGGTTTACAGGTGTTTAGAAGTGCTTTAGAGGGGGCTAGATGGGTTATAGCGGTTCAGAGGGGTGTCGAGCGGTTTCGAAGAGGTTAGAAAGGCTGCAAGGGGTTGAGAGGGCTTTAGAGGGTTTAGAGGGGCTTAGAGAGGCTTAGGGGGGTTCAGAGGGGCTCAGAAACGCTTAGAAGTGTTTAGAGGGTTTTCGAGGTGTATAGTGGGGTTTCGAATGATTTAGATGGGTTCCTAGTGGGTTTCAAAGGGCTTCGACGGGTGAGATATTTCTAAGGGTTTAGAGTGTGTTTAGAGGGGTTAGAGCGGTTTAGAAGGCTTTAGAAGGGTTTCGAAGCGTTTATAACATATAACATATAGCATATAACAATTACAGCATGGAAACAGTCCATCTCGACCCTTCTAGTCCGTGCCGAACACGTATTCTCCCCTAGTCCCATATGCCTGCGCTCAGACCATAACCCTCCATTCCATTCCCGTCCATATAACTATCCAATTTATTTTTAAATGATAAATTCGAAACTGCCTCCACCACCTTCACTGGAAGCTCATTCCACACAGCCACCACTCTCTGAGTAAAGGAGTTCCCCCTCATGTTACCCCTAAACGTCTGTCCCTTAATTCTGAAGTCATGTCCACTTGTTTGAATCTTCCCTACTCTCGATAGGAAAAGCTTATCCACGTCAACTCTGTTTATCCCTCTCAACATTTTAAAGACCTCTCTCAATTTCCCCCTTAACCCTCTGCGCTCCAAAGAATTAAGACCTAACTTATTCAACCTTTCTCTGTAACTTAATTGCTGAAACACAGGCAACATTCTAGTAAATCTCCTCTGTACTCTCTCTATTTTGGTGACATCCTTCCAATAATTGGGCGACCAACATTGTACACCATACTCCCGACTTGGTCTCACCAATGTCCTGTACAATTTTAACATTACATCCCAACTTCTATACTCAATGCTCTGATTTATAAAGGCTAGCGTACCAAACGCCTTTCTTTACCAACCTATCCACATGAGATTCCACCTTCAGGGAACTATGAACAGTTATTCCTGGATCCCTCTGTTCAACTGCATTCCTCAATTCGCTACCATTTACCATACGTCCTATTTTGATTTGTCCTGCGAAGATGTAGCACCTCACACTTATCAGCATTAAAATCCTCACTGTGATGGAGGCACAGCTGTCCGCTCTGTCTCTCTATTGGACCAATTTTATCCCTCGTTATCCTTTTGCTATTAATATAGCTGTGGAAACCCTTTGGATTTACTTCCACCTTACTTGCCAAAGCAACCTCATATCTTCTTTTAGCTTTTCTTATTTATTTCTTAAGGTTCTTTTTACGTTCTTTATACTCTTCAAGCACCTCATTTACTCCATGCTGCCTCTAATTATTGTACATCGCTCTCTTTTTTCCGAACCATCTGTCCAATTTCTCTTGAAAACCATGGCTCTTTCCAATTTTTACTATTTCCTTTCAACCGAACAGGGACATAAAGATTCTGTACTCTTAAAATGTCCCCTTTAAATGTCCTCCAATTCTCTGCTACATCTTTCCCATAAAGCAAGATGTCCCAATTCACTCCTTTTAAATCCTTTCGCATCTCATCAAAGTTAGCCTTTCTCCAATCAAATATCTCAACCCTTGGTCCAGTTCTGACCCTCTCCATAATTAGTGGGGTTTACAGTGAGTCTACAGAGGTTAAGAAGCGTTTGCGGGGGTGTAGATGGGTTTAGAGGGCTTGACAAGGTTTAGAGGGATTACAGTGGTTTAGAGGTGTTTAGAGTGGTTTTCTGAACTTTAGACGGGGTTAGAGCGATTTAGAGTGGGTTACAGAGGTTTAAAGAGGGTTGTAGGGTTAACCTGCTGTTACAGGGGTTTACAGGGGTCTTCAGAGGTTTACATAGATACATAGAAACATAGAAATAGGTGCAAGAGTACGCCATTCGGCTCTTCGAGCCTACACTGCCATTCAATATGATCATGGCTGATCATCCAACTCAGTATCCCTTACCTGCCTTCTCCCCATACCCCCTGATCCCTTTAGCCACAAGGGCCACATCTAACTCCCTCTTAAATATAGCCAATGAACTGGCCTCAACTACCCTCTGTGGCAGAGAGTTTCAGAGCTTCACCACTCTCTGTGTGAAAAATATTTTTCTCATCTCGGTCTTAAAGGATTTCCCCCTTATCCTTAAGCTGTGACCCATTGTCCTGGACTTCCCCAACATCGGGAACAATCTTCCTGCGTCTAGCCTGTCCAACCCCTTAAGAATTGTGAAAGTTTCTATAAGATCCCCCCTCAATCTCCTAAATTCTAGCGAGTATAAGCCGAGTCTATCCAGTCTTTCTTCACATGAAAGTCCTGACATCCCAGGAATCAGTCTGGTGAACCTTCTCTGCACTCCCTCTATGGCAATAATATCCTTCCTCAGATTTGGAGACCAAAACTGTACGCAATACTCCAGGTGTGGTCTCACCAAGACCCTGTACAACTGCAGTAGCACCTCCCTGCTCCTATACTCAAATCCTTTTGCTATGAAAGCTAACATACCATTCGCTTTCTTCACTGCCTGCTACACCTGCATGCCTACTTTCAATGGCTGGTGTACCATGACACCCAGGTCTCGCTGCATCTCCCCTTTTCTTAATCGGCCACCATTTGGATAATAGTCTGCTTTCCTGTTTTTACCACCAAAGTGGATAACCTCATATTAATCCACATTAACGGTTCAGAGGGGTTCAGAGAGGTTTGGAGGGGTTTAGAGGGGGTTAGAGTGGTTTGGAGAGCGTTTCGAGAGGTCCAGATGGGTTCAGAGCGGTTCAGAACGGTTCAGAAGATTCCAAAGGGGTTCAGAGGGGTTGACAGTGGTTCAGAGAGATTCCGAGAGGTTTACTGGGGTTCCGAGTGGTGTTGAGGGGTTTTGAGGTGTTCAGAGGGGTTTATAGGGGATTAAAGTGGGTCAGAGGGTTCAGACGGGTTCAGAGTAGTTTTGTAGAGTTTAGAGGGGTTTAGAGGGGTTTAGAGGGGTTCAGATGAGTTTAGAGGGGTTCAGAGGCGTTCAGAGACGTTCAGAGTCGTTTAGAGGGGTTTAGAGGGTTTTAGATGGTTTAGACGGGGGTTAGAGGGGTTCAGAGGGGAATAGGTGGATTTAGAGCCGTTCAGTTGTTCAGATGTGTTTAGTGGGGTTTGGAGAGGTTTTGAGGTGGTCAGAGGGGTTTAGAGAGGCCCCTGCGAAAATTGCGAGACTGGAGAGAGTAGTACGAGCCTGCTACGAAAATAGCGAGCCTGGTACGAACAGTGCGATCCTGGTGCGAAAACTGCTATCAGACGCATAAAGTGCGAGCCTGGTGCGCAAAGTGCGAGCCTGGTGCTAAATGTACGAACCTGGTGCGAAAAGTGCGAGCCTGCTGCGAAAGCTGCGAGCATGGTGCAAAAAGAGCAAGCCTCAGTAAATGGGGAATTAGGGGAGCGCACTCATAAATGGGGAAATATGGAGCGCAGCATTAAATGGTGAATCAGGGGAGGACACCAATAAATGGTGATTTAGGGGATGGCACCAATAATTCGGTAATTCAGTAATTGACGGTTCAGAGAGGTTCAGAGAGGTTTGGAGGGGTTTAGAGGGGGTTAGAGTGGTTTTGAGAGCGTTTAGAGAGGTCCAGATGGGTTCAGAGCGGCTCAGAACGGTTCAGAAGTTTCCAAAGGGGTTCAGAGGGGTTGACAGTGGTTCAGAGAGATTCCGAGAGGTTTACTGGGGTTCCGAGTGGTGTTGAGGGGTTTTGAGGTGTTCAGAGGGGTTTAGAGGGGATTAAAGTGGGTCAGAGGGTTCAGACGGGTTCAGAGTAGTTTTGTAGAGTCTAGAGGGGTTTAGAAGGGTTTAGAGGGGTTCAGATGAGTTTAGAGGGGTTCAGAGGCGTTCAGAGACGTTCAGAGTCGTTTAGACGGGTTTAGAGGGTTTTAGATGGTTTAGACGGGGGTTAGAGGGGTTCAGAGGGGAATAGGTGGATTTAGAGCCGTTCAGAGTTGTTCAGATGTGTTTAGTGGGGTTTGGAGGGGTTTTGAGGTGGTCAGAGGGGTTTAGAGAGGCCCCTGCGAAAATTGCGAGACTGGAGAGAGTAGTACGAGCCTGCTACGAAAATAGCGAGCCTGGTACGAAAAGTGCGAGCCTGGTGCGAAAACTGCGATCAGACGCAAAAAGTGCGAGCCTGGTGCGCAAAGTGCGCAGCATTAAATGGTGAATCAGGGGAGGACACCAATAAATGGTGATTTAGGGGATGGCACCAGTAATTCGGATTTAGGGGAGCGCGCCATTAAACAGTGGCACAGCTGCCTCTCGTTCAGAGACCGGGTTCGATTCCGACTCGGCCGCTGTCCGCACGGTTTGTATGTCTCCCCGTGACCGCGTGGATTTTCTCCAGAGATGCCGCGTGGCCCGCTGTTACTCCAGTTTTTTATGACCACATATGTTATATCTGTGTTTCTCAGCTAAAGCTATCCAACTCAGAGGCACAACGGTAGGGTTGCTGCCTTACAGCGCTTGAGACGCGGGTTCAATCCCGACCAAGGATACCGTATGTATGGAGTTTGCACGTCCTCCCCCTGACCGCGTGGATTTACTCCGACATCTTCGGTTTGCCTCCCAATCTCCAAAGACGCTTAGATTTGTAGATATACAGGTTTAACTGTAAGTTGTCCCCAGTGCGTGTAGGACATCGATAATGTGTGGGGTTCGCTTGTCAGTGCAAACTCGCACTGTTCCTTTTCGAGACACGTTTCTCCAGAGATGCTGTTTGCCACGCGGGGTTACTCCAGCATTGTGTGTCTATCTTCGTTTGAAACCAGCATCTGAAGCTCCTTCCTGTGCGAAGCTGTTCTTAAGTCTGGACATGTGAGTGGTTTAGAGGGGGTATATACGGGGTTATAGACGTTTTGAGAGGGTTTACTGGGGTTTACAGGTGTTTAGAAGTGCTTTAGAGGGGGCTAGATGGGTTATAGCGGTTCAGAGGGGTGTCGAGCGGTTTCGAAGAGGTTAGAAAGGCTGCAAGGGGTTTAGATGGCTTTAGAGAGGCTTAGGGGGGTTCCGAGGGGCTCAAAAGCGCTTAGAAGTGTTTAGAGGGGTTTCGAGGTGTATAGTGGGGGTTCGAAGGATTTAGATGGGTTTGGAGTGGGTTTGAAAAGGCTTCGACGGGTGAAATATTTCTAAGGGGTTAGAGTGTGTTTAGAGGGGTTAGAGGGGTTTAGAAGGCTTTAGAAGGGTTTAGAAGCGTTTATAACATATAACATATAACATATAACAATTACAGCACGGAAACAGGCCATCTCGACCCTTTTAGTCCGTGCCGAACACGTATTCTCCCCTAGTCCCATATACCTGCGCCCAGACCATAACCCTCCATTCCTTTCCCGTCCATATAACTATTCAATTTATTTTTAAATGATAAAAACGAACCTGCCTCCACCACCTTCACTGGAAGCTCATTCCACACAGCCACCACTCTCTGAGTAAAGAAGTTCCCCCTCATGTTACCCCTAAACTTCTGTCCCTTAATTCTCAAGTCATGTCCCCTTGTTTGAATCTTCCCTACTCTCAGTGGGAAAAGCTTATCCACGTCAACTCGGACCCTGTAGATTACAGGGGTTTACAGGGTTTACAGGGGTTTATCCCTCTCATCATTTTAAAGACCTCTATCAAGTTCCCCCTTAACCTTCTGCGCTCCAAATAATAAAGCCCTAACTTGTTCAACCTTTCTCTGTAACCCAGGCAACATTCTAGTTTAGAGGGATTTAGAGTGGTTTCGAGTGGTTTAGAGGAGTTTGGAGGGCTAGGGGCGCTTAGAGGGATTTCGAGTGGTTTATATGGATTTTGAGGGGGGTTTGGATGGGTTTACAGAGATTGTTTGGAGACGTTTAGCGTTTTTTTACTGGGGTTTACATGGGTTTGGATGAGTTTAGAGTTGTTTGGAGACGTTTACAGAGGTTTACAGGGGTTTACAGGGGGTAGAGGTGTTTAGAGGTGGTGTTTGAAGGGGTTAGATGTGTTTTCCAGGGCCTTAGAGGGGTTTAGAGGGGTTTAGAGTGGTTAGGGGTTCAGAGGGGTTGAGATGTGTTTCGAGGAGTTTAGAGGGGGTTAGAATGGTTTAGAGTTGTTTAGAGGGGTTTACATGGGTTTAGAGGCGTTTACAGTGGTTTAGTGGGCTTTAGAGGGGTTCGGAGGAATTAATAGGGTTTAGAGGTGTTTAGAGGGGTTTAAAGAGGTTTAGACGGGTTTAGAGTGGTTTTCAGGGGGTTAGAGCGGTTTACAGGGGGTTAGTGTGGTTTAGAATGTTTATAGAGGTTTAGAGGGGTTTAGAGCGGATTGAAGGAGTTGACGTGTTTAGAGGGGCTTAGACTAGATTACAGGGGTTTACAGGGTTTACAGGGGTTTAGTTTACAGGGTTTACGGTGGTTTAGGGACGACAGATGGCGCAATGGGCTAAGTGTTCGGCTGGCGACCGGAAGGTAGCCGGTTCAAATCCCGCTTGGAGTGCATACTGTCGTTGTGTCCTTGGGCAAGACACTTCACCCACCTTTGCCTGTGTGTGAATGTGTGTGAATGTGTGTGAGTGATTGGTGGTGGTCGGAGGGGCCGTAGGCGCAGAATGGCAGCCACGCTTCCGTCAGTCTGCCCCAGGGCAGCTGTGGCTACAGAAGTAGCTTACCACCACCGAGTGTGACTGAGGAGTGAATGAATAATGCGATGTAAAGCCCCTTGAGTATTAGAAAGGCGCTATATAAATCCCATCCATTATTATTATTATTATTAGATGTGTTTACAGTGGTGTAGAGGTGTTAATATGGGTTTGCAGGAGTTTTCAGGGGTTTAAAGAAGTATGCAGCGAGGTTAGAGGGGCTTCTACTGCTATCAACTGTTCTAATCGTAAATCTAAACGACGAGATCTGGCATTCTTTAGCTTCCCCAATAAAAAAGAAAGGTAAGAAAATATTATTATTATTTTCTGTCGATATTCTGTCGTGAAAATGTTATTTTCTGTTCTCCCATCTCCCATTGGGAAACTAGGTCTGTCGGTACATTAGAAAGTTAGTAGACTTATTTTTTAATAGATCTTTACTTACCACAATAATAAAGACAATTTGAACACTTCTGTACGTTTTTGGTTTTGTTCTTGTAAGGGATTGGTCTGCAAAATATGGCCCGTGGGCCACATTAGGCCCAGTGACCACGGGATTTTTCGAGCTCAGATTCGAGTCCGAGAACGCGGCGGCTGTTACCCGTTATGTCCCTCGAAATGTCGAGACATCACAAGCAAAGATCACAAACCCGCCGTGAAGAAGGGTGCAATCAAAGATTATACAACTCTGCTCTGTCATCTTTGGTGCAATGGTGGGCCGGGGGGTTCGGCGGCGGCGGTTGCAATCAACGATACTAGAGGAGCTCTGCTCTATAATCATTGGTCGGAATGGGACGGCTGCGCGTTATAACATGCTATCGTTCCACTCTCCCTCTCCCTCTCCCCCCTCTCCCCCCTCTCCCTCCCCCCCTTCTCCCTCATGCCCTTCTCCCTCTCCCCCTTCTCCCTCTCCCCCTTCTCCCTCTCCCCCCTCCCCTCTCAATCCCTCTTCCCTCTCGACCCCTCTCCCTTCTCTCGATCCTTCTCCCTTTTCTCGATCCCTCTCTCCCCTCTCTTCTCTCGATCTCCCTCTCCTCTCTTCTCTCGAATCTCTCTCTCCCTCTCTTCTCTCGATCTCTCTCTCTCTCCCTCCTTTCCCTCTCTCCCTCCGTTACCACTCTCCCTCCCTTACCTCTCTCCCTCCGTTACCTCTCTCCCTCCCTAACCTCTCTCCCTCCCTTACCTCTTCGTGAGAGTTGGCAGCTCTGCTATGGCTTGGATAGAGGATAAAAAGGACAGAAAGACAATACTTAATGGTCTTTGTAAGAATATTTTAATAAGCTCTTCTACATTTAAGGTAAATTGACATATTAGAGGCAAAAAGCATCGTCAATATACAGGTCTCTCCACACAACTGAAAACAATTGCACTTAAGTGATATGCCATCCACTGTGCAGGCATATAGTTATGATCATTTTTTTTCTTATTAGTTAATCCTAAATGATATCTCCTGTAATTTCAGATGTCAACGGTGGGTCCAGAATACTCGTCGACAAGATCTCCTACACCGAACTACGGAGTACTTGTCAGCCAACTGTTGTCTTTGTTCTTTACACTTTGAACTTGACCAGTTTTCCAACAAGCGGACCAACAACAGACTAAATTGGAATGCAGTTCCAACGCTCTTCGACATTCCTAACCCGCCGAAACGTCTGTCTTCCCAATGCAGGCTACTCAAGAGGACGAATGAGAACCTCCCATCCTCACCAACGCCTTTAAAACAGCAAAGAGGCAAGTAATTGTCTCCTTTTTAAAATAAAATATATTCTCTCACTTTGGCTAAATATGAAAAAAATTGTATCCAAACTGATATGATTGCTAATGGTCAATATGTAATGGCATGTATGGTACTTTAATTTTCATTTGTGAAATATTCACAAAACCATAATCACACATAAGACTACACAGTGTGGCTGGCGGAAGCGTACTAGTATTTAATTCAAGTAAGAACACCCATTTAAAACTTCCTCAAGCAGAATTATTACAACATTTAAAATGATTTAATTTATAAAAAATCTTCAAAAATATCAAGATCATGTTTTTCTTCTGGTAGATTGAAATTGGTGCATCACATCTATTTTTAATTATAATTAGTAGTAGATGCTGATATATTTACATGTATATGCTTAATCTTTTTAATTAGTATGCTTGCCATTTCATTCCCCTTTTTTTTTTTTTTGTATTGGCAGTGCCACACAACATACAGACAGAACATTCTTACTGCTCAGCTGTAGACAAAGTTCCGCGGGAAGAACCCAACAGTGTCCCTACAATTCCTGAAACACCTGATCTTCAAATCACACCAAATGTAAATGACAGCAGAGCTCTGAAGAAGGAAAGACATCGTACTTTCCGCCTCAAAAAAAGAGTACAACAGACCAAATTATCAATGGGAAAGAATACTACAGAAAGTAACACAATCAGTGACTTGATCAGAGGGGCTGGTGAATTTTTACAAGAACCAGCACTGTCTTTCTTTGCGTCGCAGTTGCGTAATGCGTCTGGACGTAGAAGTGCAAGAGGAAGACGATAGAGTTATTCAGACAAGGTAGTTGCCTTGTCCCTCTACCACCAGTCCCCGAGCATATCAGTTCTGCCAGTGCATTTTCACACTTCCATCAATCTCATCACTACGTAGGTGGTTGTGCAATATTGAAGTGCGGCCTGGGTTTCCCCCTAAGATCTTTGAACTTTAGAAAGACAGGGTTGCGGGGATGTCAGAGAGAGATACACTATGTGTAGTCTCCTTTGACGAAATGAGTTTACGTGCAAGCCTCTCTTACAATATTACTGAGGATTCAGTCGAGGGCTTTGATGACTTTGGATCTCTAGGGAAGACGTCAAGGCCTGCCAACCATGCTCTTGTTTTCACGGTTAGAGGCTTGATGGGGAAATGGAAGCAACCTGTAGGTTACTTTCTTTCACGGGACTGCACAACGGCTGACAAACTGAAAACATTACTTAATGAATGTTTACAGAAGGTTAAGGCTATTGGACTACAGCCCAAGACCGTTGTTTGTGACCAAAGCCCAAGCAAAGTTCGACTATACTCCAACTTGGGTGTGACGGAAGACCATCCTTTCTTCGTCCACGGGGGAACCAATATCTATTAACCATATAACCATATAACAATTACAGCACGGAAACAGGCCATCTCGGCCCTACAGGTCCGTGCCGAACAACTTTTTTCCCTTAGTCCCACCTGCCTGCACTCATACCATAACCCTCCATTCCCTTCTCTACCATATGCCTATCCAATTTATTTTTAAATGATACCAACGAACCTGCCGCCACCACTTCCACTGGAAGCTCATTCCACACCGCTACCACTCTCTGAGTAAAGAAGTTCCCCCTCATGTTACCCCTAAACTTCTGTCCCTTAATTCTGAAGTCATGTCCCCTTGTTTGAATCTTCCCTATTCTCAAAGGGAAAGGCTTGATCACATCAACTCTGTCTATCCCTCTCATCATTTTAAAGACCTCTATCAAGTCCCCCCTTAACCTTCTGCGCTCCAGAGAATAAAGACCTAACTTATTCAACCTATCTCTGTAACTTAGTTACAGAGATAGGTTGTAACTGTAACCCAGGCAACATTCTAGTAAATCTCCTCTGTACTCTCTCTATTTTGTTGACATCCTTCCTATAATTAGGCGATCAAAATTGTACACCATACTCCGGATTTGGTCTCACCAATGCCTTGTACAATTTTAACATTACATCCCAGCTTCTATACTCAATGCTCTGATTTATAAAGGCTAGCATACCAAAAGCTTTCTTTACCACCCTATCTGTATGAGATTCCACCTTCAAGGAACTATGCACGGTTATTCCCAGATCCTTCTGTTCAACTGTATTCTTCAATTCCCTACCATTTATCATGTTAACATCATCAAATTCTGTGCGGAACACTTGCTTGCACACTTCACAGAACCCAAGAAAGTATTCCGAAGGCACCATCAATGAGCCAAAGTCAGACGTTGATGTGTCATAGGCTTTATGATGGATGAATATGAGTGCAGGATCAACTACAGAGGTATCCATTTATCATATATTGCATGCATGACCCACCCCACTTGTTGAAAAACACTCGATAAAATTGGGAGAAATATGTTTCTGAGGTCAAGGGAGAGGATGGCAGAAAAAAAACATATCAAATGGGCACATATTTACACATTTTATGAGCATGATTCACAGTTGCCCATTAGAAAAGCCCATAAATTAACCAGAGGCCATTTTGTTTTCAACAGCTTCTCTAAAATGAGAGTCAACAAGGCTGCGCAGGTGCTTAGCCATTCAGCAGCAGCAGGTGTCTACACCTATGCAACTCTTGGAAAGTTACCTGGGGAGGCTGTTTATACGGCAGAGTTTATTGAAATGGTTGATGGACTTTTTGACTCCTTTAACAGCAGGTTTTACAAGGACGCCAAAACGTTAAGGAGGCCTATGTCAGAAAAGTCTGCACATAAGTAATTCTTTGAATCATGCTTGACTGTACTCCAAAACCTGACGGTGCTTGGAGCTAAACATGTGTTGTTTGTCAAGGGATGGCGGCTTGCAATTTCTTGCATTTCACAACTGTGGCAGCACATCAAAGAAAGCACAGACGCCCGTTTTATGTTCACATCCAGGATCAATCAGGATGTTGTGGAGAATGTGTTCTCCACTATTCGGCGAAAGGCCGGATTCAGGTAAAATCCATCGGCAAAGGAATTTCGATGTGCTTTTCGGATGGTTATGGTGGCTGAACTGATCAAGCCATCTGTGAGTGCAAACTGTTCCGCCGACTCAGACACATTTATCTTGACATGGCAAACACTAAAAAAAAACAGAGTCAAGAAAACATCTCCATCTATCTCTCATACAAATAAAACAAAACAGCACAATGCAGTCTGCAGCATTTCACTTGATCCCATGAATACACTAGCTTACATCGCAGGTCACATCTGTCACAGGATCATTACTTCACACGAACTGTCGTCAAAATGCATCACGTGCAGAGAGGTTCTCTTACGAACTGATACCACTGTAGTTGATCCTGCACTCATATTCATCCATCATAAAGCCTATGACACATCAACGTCTGACTTTGGCTCATTGATGGTGCCTTCGGAATACTTTCTTGGGTTCTGTGAAGTGTGCGAGCAAGTGTTCCGCACAGAATTTGATGATGTTAACATGACCAGGGATAACATTTCCCATCTAATAAACACAGCAATACATAACACACAGCAATACAAAGACATGAACTTGTGCTGCAATAGAGTCAAGGTTAGAATTGTAGCTATATTTGTCAGTATCCACATGCACTATGGACTCAAATTCAAGAATAGGAAAATGTATAACTTGACTGTTAAAAGGAGATGTAAAAAACTTCAAAAAGTGGGACATACGTAAAGTGCATAATTTAAAAAAATTATGTATTTGAAGTTATACTATTCAAGTTCAAGTGTGTTTATTGTCATGTGTCCCTGATGGTACAATGACATTCTTGGCTTTGCTTCAGCACAAGAGAACATAGTAGGCAACGACTACAAAACAGATCTGTGTGTCCATACACCATTATATAAATATATACACACATGAATAAATAAACTGATCAAGTGCAAATAACAGATTATGGGCTATTAATGTTCAGAGTTTTGTCCGAGCCAAGTTATATAGCCTGATGGCTGTGAGGAAGTTGCTATCCCTGAACCTGGTCGTTGCAGTCTTCAGGCTCCTGTACCTTCTACCTGAAGGTAGCAGGGAGATGAGTGTGTGGCCAGAATGGTGTGGTCCTTGATGATACTGCCAGCCTTTTAGAGGCAGCGGCTGCGATAGACCCCCTCGATGAAAGGGTCAGAGGCGATGATGGACTGGGCAGTGTTTACTCCTTTTTGTAGTCTTCCTCTCCTGGGTGCTCAAGTTGCCGGTCAGTATGCTCTCTACTGTGCACCTGTAGAAGTTAGAGAGAGTCCTCCTTGACAAACCGACTCTCCGTAATCTTCTCCGGTAGAGGCGCTGATGTGCTTTCTTAATAATTGAACCAGTGTTCTAGGACTAGGAAAGATCTTCATACATGTGCACACCCAGGAATTTGAAGCTCTTGACCCTTTCAACCGTTGATATAACGGGACTGTGGGTTCCCATCCTACTCCTTCCAAAGTCCACAATTATTTCCTTGGGTTTGCTGGTATTGAGGGTAAGGTTATTGTGCTGGAACCATATGGACAGTTGCTCGATCTCTCTTCTATACTCTGACTTATCCCCATCAGTGATACGTCCCACAACAGTGGTGTCGTCAGCGAACTTGATGATGGAGTTCGGATTATGACTGGCTACGCAGTCATGAGTATAGAGTGAGTACAGCTGTGGGCTGAGCACGCAGCCTTGAAGTGCTCCCGTGCTGATAGTTATCGAGTCTTGACACATTTCCACCAATACGAACAGACTGTGGTCTGAGAATGAGGAAGTCGAGGATCCAATTGCAGAGGGATGCGCAGAAACCCAGTTTTGCGAGTTTGGTAACCAGCTTGGAGGGGATGATTGTATTAAATGCCGAGCTGTACTCAATGAATAACAGCCTGACATATGAGTTTTTGTTGTCCAAGTGGTCCAGACCAGAGTGGAGGGCCAGCGAGATTGCGTCCACCGTTGATCTGTTGTGTCAGAAAGCGAAGTGCAGTGGGTCTAGGTTTTTGATGCCCTTTTGAAGCAGGTGGGAACCTCAGACCTCGGAAGTGAGAGATTGAACATGTCCGTAAAAACTCCAGCCAGTTGGTCCGCACAGGTTGTTTATGTACGTAGTTGAAAATTTTGATTGTTATCCATACAAAATCGTGCCAATGACGATTTATTTATCTATATTACTAAAACTAAGATCTTCATCGCTCTCGACTTTCTGTTTCTTGATTTCCGAGTGACCGCCGCCACTTACGTCTGTCATTTTTGGCCAGCTCACTCAGAGTCCCAGGGGGGAGGGACTATAAAACCGGGAAGTGTTGTGCCTCACGCAGTCTCTGCAAGGCAGAGGAAGTGAGAGGGTCACGGCTCTCTGAGCGGCATATAACACTGAACGCACGTCTACTCCACGGCGAGCCCCCTTGATGTGGTTGCAAAGTGTTTGCCAAATTGTCTTGGCATTTAAAGACTCTTCAGAAAATGTGTTGGATGCTTGCAAAGTGTTTGCCAAATTGTCTTGGCTTTTAAAGACTCTTCTGAAAATGTGTTGGATGCTTGCAAAGTGTTTGCCTAATTGGTTTGGCTCTTAAAATCGTCGCAACAGTATGCGGATGGATAAAGCGGCAATGTGGCGCTGTGTGCGTCATTTCCGGTTCGTGGCAAGATGGCGCTGACTGCAGAAGGCACCGAGTGAAGACACCGCTGAATAATTCAAGAGAGCTGACTACTCTGTCAATGGTGAGTGTGTTTGTTGGACGTTATTTAAAGCACGTATTTGCTTCAACAGCAGCAGCCTCTACAGGAGGCTTTAAACGTTTGAGTGAGTCTGTGTGTGTGTGTGTGTGTGTGTGTGTGTGTGTGTGTGTGTGTGTGTGTGAGTGTGTGTGAGGTGGAGGCTCTGTGTGTGAGTGTGTGTGTGTGTGTGTGTGTGTGTGTGTGTGTGTGTATATATGCGTGCTGATACAAAAGTGTGCTTCATTGAATGATGACTTCTGAGATAAATTATCAGATTTTCTTGGTTAAAGTTTGACCGCTGAATCTCTCTATATTTAAATTGTCTCTTTTTTTTATCAACACCAAAGAAACATAAAGACGCAGTGAGTAGCAAAAAGAGGCACAACAAGAAATAATTATTCTCATCTTTGACATTTAAAATGTTCTTATATTTTAAGAGATTCACATTTTAAACTTTAATAAATCATTTTCCACTTTCCATGCCTGCGTGTTCTTCATCACAATGGGAGCCTAATGGGCAGGAATAGATACTCTGTGGGAGTATCTTCCTTCTGCCCTAAGATAGGACCTTCGCTTCGGCCTCTGCACTCGTATCCACAGATCATATAGCGGAACAAACATAGAAACAAAGAAAATAGATGCAGGAGGAGGGAATTTGGCCCTTCGAGCTAGCACCGCCATTCATTGTGATCGTGGGTGATCGTCCCCTATCAATAACCCGTGCCTGCCTTCTCCCCATATCCCTTGACTTCACTAGCCGCTAGAGCTCTATCTAACTCTCTCTTAAATCCATCCAGTGACTAGGCCTCCATTGCCCTCTGTGGCAGGGAATTCCATAAATTCACAAATTTCTCTGGGTGAAAACGTTTTTTCTCACCTTAGTCTTAAATTACCTCCCCTTTATTCTAAGACTGTGGCCCCTGGTTCTGGACTCGCCCAACATTTGGAACATTATTCCTGCATCTAGCTTGACCAGTCCTTTAATAATTTTATATGTTTCTATAAAATGCCCCCTCATCCTTCTAAACTCCAGTGAATGCAAGCCTAGTCTTTTCAATCTTTACTCATATACAGTCCCACCATCCCAGGGATCAATCTCGTGAACCTACGCTGCACTGCCTCAATCACATGGATGTCCTTCCTCAAATTAAGAGAACACAACTGTACACAACAATACTCCAGATGTAGTCTCACCAGATCCCTATACAACTGCAGAAGAACCTCTTCACTCTATACTGAAATCCTCTTGTTATGAAGGTCAACATTCCATAGCTTTCTCTACTGCCTGCTGTACCTCTAAGCCAACTTTCAGTGGCCGGTGTACAAGGACGCCCAGGTCTCGCTGCACATCCCCCTTACGTAACCTAACTCTATTGAGATAATAATCTGCCCCCTTGTTTTTGCCTTCAAAGTGGATAACCTCACATTTATCTATAGTATACTGCATCTGCCACGCATCTGCCCACTCACTCAACCTGTCCAGGTCACCCTGCAACCTCCTAACATCCTCTTCACAGTTCACACTGCCACCCAGCTTTGTGTCCTTCGCAAACTTGCTAGTGTTGCTCCTAATTCACTCTTCCAAATCATTAATATATATGGTAAACAGTTGTGGCCCCAATAACAAACTTTACGGCATTCCACTCGACACTGCCTGTCATTCTGAAAAGGACCCGTTCACTCCTACTCTTTGCTTCCTGTCTACCAACCAATTGTCTATCCATGTCAACACCCTACCCCCAATACCATGTGCTCAAGATGGACCACTCCTGCGAAAAACAATCGACAATCGGCAATGTAGGCAACACGATTTGTCTTTCTTCAGGTTCCCCATTAAGGAGGAAAGGTAAGAAAAAAATTATTACTTCTGTGGCATATTGAAAATTTTATTTGGCCTGTTCCATCTCTCACTGTAGTTAGATCATAGAGCTCAGATAGTCGAGTCCTCATGGCACCATCCTTGTAAAAACCTTCTCAAGAGCATTTTCTTTCTACATCTCTGTTATTTAATGCAGAATAAGAGCATATTGACTGCAGATATTTTCTGTAATTTCAGATGTCGACAGCGGACATGATCTACACCGAACTGCGGAGTATTTGTCAAATAAATGCCGTCTTATGTACATTGTGTGAAATTGTGATTTGTTAACTGCACAAAACTAATGCAAATGGCGATTTATTTATTATTGTATCTACGTTGGAATGGTTTAGAGTGGTTGAGAGAGGTTTGCAGGTGCATAGAGCCGTTTAAATGGGTTTAGACCTGTTTAGAGGGGTTCAGTAGGGCTTAGGGGGCTTAGAATGATTTCTAAGGGGGTTAGATGTGTTTGGAATGATTTCGAGGGATTTAGAGGGGTTATATAGGGGGTTGGAGTGTGTTAGAAGGTTTTTTGGGGGGTTTCGAGTGGTTTAGAGAGGTGTTGACGGGTTTACTGGGGGTTATATGGCTTTAGAGGGGTTTGGCGGGTTTAGATGGCTTTTGAATGGTTTGGCGGTGTACAGAGAGCATTACAGAGAAAGCTATGGAATGTTGACCTGCATAACAAGAGAGGTTTCGAGGGGTTTTGAGGGGCTAGCGGGCTTTCGAGCTGTTTACGGGGCTTTAGAATGGTTTAAGGGGGTTTTGATGGCTTTAGAGGGGGTTGGAGGGCTGTAGAGGGGTTTTGAGGGCTATAGTGGAGTTAGAGGTTTTTAGATGGGTGTCGAGAGGTTTAGAGGGATTTTGACAGGTTTGGAGGAGTTATGAGTGGTTTCGAGGACGAGAGGGGCTAAGCGTGGTTTCGAAAGGATTAAATGGATTTAAATGGGCTTAGAGGTGTTTAGAGCGGTTTCGAGGGGCTTACATAGAAACATAGAAAAGAGTTGCAAGAGTAGGCCATTCGGCCCTTCGAGCCTGCACCGCCATTCTATATGATCATGGCTGATCATCCATCTCAGTATCCTGTACCTGCCCTCTATCTATACCCCTGGATCCCTTTAACCACAAGGGCCACATCTAACTCCCTCTTAAATATAGCCAATGAACTGGCCTCAACTACCTTCTATGGAAGGGAGTTCCAGAGGTTCAACACTCTCTGTGTGAAAGGGAAAGGGTATAGAGGGGTTTAGAGTTTTTTTCGAGTGGTTTGAAGTGGTATGGATGGGTTTAGAGGGGATAGAGGTGTTAAGAGGGCTTTAGCGGGTTTTAGAGGGGTTTATGCGGTTTCGAGAGGCTTGAATGTGTATAGAGGGGATATAGAGGGGTTTAGAGGTGTTTAGACGGGTTCAGAGTGGCTTAGAAGTGCTTAGATGTGTTTAGAGGGGTTTCGAAGGAATAGAGGTGTTTTGCAGGGTTTCGAGTTGTTTCGAAGGTTTTATAGGGGGTGAGAGAGAGTGTTGTAAGGCTTGTGAGGGCTAGAGGGGCCTGGCGGGGGGCTAAGAGGAGTTTAGAGGGGTTCAGATAGGTTTAGAGGTGATTAGAGGGCCTTAGAGGGCTTTAGTGGCTTTTAGAGGACTTTAGAGAGGTTTGGAGCGGTGTCGAGGTGTATAGAGAGGAATTGTGTGGTTAGAGGGTTTTAGAGGTGTTTCGAAGGGTTTAGAGGGGTATCGAGTGTTTTAGAAGGGTTTCGAAGGGTTTGGTGTGGTTTAGATGGGTTTAGAGGGGTTTTGATTAGTTTCGTTTAGAGGGGTTTAGAGGGGATAGGGAAGTTTAGAGGTGTTTCGAGGGCTTTACAGAGTTTTAGGGCGGTTTAGAGGGATTTAGGGGTTTAGTGGGGTTCTGAGTGTTTTAGAAGGGATAGAGGGGTTTAGAAGTGTTTGGAGAGCTTCAGATGTGTTTAGTGGGGGTTAGAGGGATTTAGAGATGTTTAAAGTAGTTTAGACGTGTTTAGAGGGGTATAGAGGTGTTTCATAGAAACACAGAAACATAGAAATGAGGTGCAGGAGTAGGCCATTCGGCCCTTCGAGCCTGCACCGCCATTCAATATGATCATGGCTGATCATCCAACTCAGTATCCCGTACCTGCCTTCTCTCCATACCCTCTGATCCCCTTAGCCACAAGGGCCACATCTAACTCCCTCTTAAATATAGCCAATGAACTGGCCTCAACTACCCTCTGTGGCAGAGAGTTCCAGAGATTCACCACTCTTGGCTGGACTCCTGCGAGTCCCTGCTACATTGGTGATCCCGAAGTCCAGAAGTGTAATTCTGGAGTGGGAAATTTCAGAGCAATAAATGCACCCCTGCCGTTGCCGCTGACGAGGCCCATCTCAACGAGGTCGCCCTGAAGCTGCCTACATTCTGGACCTCGCAGCTGCAGGTATGGTTCCGACAACCCGAGTCAGTTTCACATCGGCAACGTGACGGTCAATGAGACACATTAGCACTACCTTGTGACCGCTCTCGACCAGGAAATGTCCGGCCGGGCCGTGCCATACCGGGACAATCCGCACGCGGAGGGGAAATAGGTAGGTCTCAAGGAGCTGCTGCTCCAGATCTTCGGGCCGAGTTGTGCGGGTCCTCAACATGGGCGGCTCGGCGACCCGAAGCCCTCGCCCATCATGAGCCATGTTAACCACCCTGAACTGTCCCTGCCTTAAAATGCAGGTAGATCCTGTCTATCATCAGAATCCCGCCCAATAGCTTACCCACCACTAGCACCATTTAGTCTCATTGGCTTGTAATTCCCTGACTTATCCGTGCTGCCATTCTTAAATAAAGGCGCAATATTAGCCACACTTTAGTTGGCTGGTACCTTTGGCAAACGTTGATAAAGTATACCTGGCAGGATGCCCATAATTTCTTCCATCCATTCCACAATCATCTTGGGACACACTTGGTCAGGGCCCAGGCATTCATCTACCAATATGTGCTTAGGATGGCCAGCAGCTTACCTTTTGCAGTGTGAATATATTGGCCTGTTGTCCATTTCCCATCTGTTTGTCCTTTCCAGAATCCACGCTATCTCTGCCATTCCCATTCTTGGTTTCTAACATCTAATAATAATAATAATAATAATACATTTTATTTATTGGGCGCCTTTCAGACATCTCAAGGACACCTTACATAGATTAGCAGGAATATAAACATATAATCAGAAAAAAATAAAATAATAAAGACATCACAGAAACACAAATTAAAAACAGAATTCAGTCCAAAAACAAAAAATCAAAAACACAATGTGAAGAGAGAGCAGCGGCAGCTAAAGCGCGCCAGCGTCCACTCTCCTTTCACGGCAGCCATCTTGGACAAATACTAACAGGATTACATTACAGACAAGAAAAATCATCCCCCCACAATGGTTACCACTGTGGGGGAAGGCACAATGTCCAGTCCCCACCCAAGTTCACCCCAAAGTCAGGCCTATTGAGGCCATCGCAATTGCCTCTACGGAGGCCCGATGTTCCTGGCCGTTCTCACCGGGTGGTCTTGCCCCGGCGTCGGGAGAATCCTCTCAGCGGCTGGGCCACCTGGAACGGCCGCTTTCTAGCTGGGGACCGCGGCTTCCGAAGCCGACAGGGCCGCGCCGGTTTGGAGCTCCCAGGCTCCCGATGTTGAAATCAGCGCCGCCCGCTCCGCTCCGCAGACCCGCAGCCCGGAGGTGTTGAACACGGTGGTCACAGCTCACCGAAGTTCCAGCGCGTCGATCCAGCGCGGCGACCCAGGCAAGGCATCGCCCGCTCCGCTCCACGATAGCGCTCCAGCGCTGTGCCGCCACCGAGGCCGAGGTGCTGAGCGGTCCCCGCCAGGAAACGGCACTCCAAGCCCGCTGGTAGGCCACGAGGACGGGTCGACGGGCAGCCCGGAGAAAGAGCTGCCTCACCGACCAGGTAGGGACCTAGAAGTAAAATTGACCTCGACCCCCCACATTAAAAAGTCCATTTCTCCAGACATCACTAAACAGGACTCACTAAAAACTTTAAAAAAAGCGAATTAAAACGGACGGCTGCTGGCTAGCAGCCGTTCACCAAGATGGCTCCTCCTCCTCTGACAGCACATCTGACAGGATCCCAGCCCAGTGTATGGGGATTTATGTTTTCAGTTCCTCTCTCTGCCTGCAAGAGACTGTAGGGGAGCATAATATAAGCTTGATCAGTCTCCTTGGTTCTGTTTAACTGTCATATTGGAAATATGTACCTAGTTCTCGGATTCAGCATGGGGTTCTGCTTCGTGAGACTGTGGAATTGATGAGCTGTAGGTGTGTATCTCTGTGCGGTGTAAATGATCTTGTAAGTGAGAAAAAAAACAGCGGGGAGATACGGGGGGGGGGGGGGGGGGGGGGGGGGGGGGGGGGGGGGGGGGGGGGGGGGGGGGGTTAGGTGGGGGGGGGGGGGGGGGGTACATCGGAGGTAATTGAAGTATTTCCCTGCCAGTCCCGCTGTGTCACTCCAGCGATTTGTCTCTAAACAGCTGAGCGGGTCCATGAGAACGGATTCAAATGCTTGTTGCCAATGCAGCACATAAATAAATAATACAGACAGAAAAATAATAAAGACATTTAAACATAAAAAACATCCCCCCACAATGGTTTCTATTATGAGGGAAGGCACAAAGTCCAGTCCCCATCCCCATGTCTACCCATAGTCGGGCCTATTTTGGCCTCCGCAGTCGCCTTTACGGAAGTCCGATGTTCCAGGCCGTTCTCGCCGGATGATGGTGCGCCGGAATCGGGAAAAACCTCACAGCGGCTTGGGAAACCTGGACCGGCCGCCTCCCTACTCGAGTGACGCGCACAACTATTTCGACTACACTTATTCCCATCCTGCTTCCAGCAAAGGGTCTGTTCCCTACTCGCAATTCCTCCGTCTATGCCGCATCTGCGCCCAAGTTGAGCTGTTCCATACCAGGACATCCGAGATGTCCTCATTCTATAGGGAAAGGGGGTTCCCCTCTCCCATCATAGATGCGGCCCTCACTCGTGTCTCCTCGGTACGCCGCAGCTCCGCCTTTGCTCCGCTCCCTCTTGTCGCATTAGAGAAGAATCTACCTGATCTCCCGGTTGCCGGACTTTTTAATTCTCGTTCTCATTCAAACAGACAACATTATCAGCGGAAGGCTAATAAACAGCATCGCATAATTCGTTAGGGCAGCTTACAGCCCAGTGGTATGAATATTGATTTCTCTTACGTCAGGAATAACCGGCATTCCCTCTCTTTCTATCCTTCCCCCACCCAAGTCGCACTAGTTTCTCGTTTTCAAACGACAGACATCTAACAATGGCGCCGTTCTCTTTATCATCGTTACTTTTTTGCATGTATTTTATTCATTGTTCTTTACCTCCCCACACCATAGTTTACTTCTCTCTGTTACTCTATCTCTAACCAGTCTGAAGAAGGTTCTCGATCCGAAACGTCATGCATTCCTTCTCTCCAGAAATGCTGCCTGTCCCGCGATTTGTCTCT
This sequence comes from Amblyraja radiata, assembly GCF_010909765.2. Lineage (NCBI taxonomy): Eukaryota > Metazoa > Chordata > Chondrichthyes > Rajiformes > Rajidae > Amblyraja > Amblyraja radiata. The sequence goes on along the minus strand of NC_045996.1, from coordinate 7,086,948 downwards.
AAACAGCTGATCGGGTCCATCAGAACTATTGGAGCTAATCGGGACCATCAGAACGAATGGAGCTGATCGGGTCCATCAGAACTCGTTCACTAATTTATGTGCGAAATAGAGTGACACGGTACAAAGGAAAGAACACTGGAACCTGAAGAAACAAAGATGGATATATTATAAAACAATTGACGGAATACTCTTTGATTAGCGAATAATTGGGGAATTATAGCACATTGTGGGTGGGGAACAGCCCGACATGCTTCAAAGTGTGAGACACGGAAACAGGTAGGGGTTGACACCTGGCGTATAAATGACTTGGCCATGAAGATGTGGTCAGTACGTGCGAATGCCTACAAGACAGGCGAGGGAATGGTCATCGCTCAAATACCTCAGTAGTGACACAAATGTAAAGTTAGCAGCTGTTTTGATTTGTACCTGTGTGCGGAGAGGAAATGGTCCGGAAGGAAATGTGGTGGAATTATAATCCTGCAAATAAACTCGTATAACTCAATTTACCGTGGTGCACAAGGTACTGCAGCAAAGGAGAATCAGGAACGATACGATGCACAAATATATTATTGAGACTGGTGTAGTTGAGCCGAGCAGTCGTTGTTGCACTGTGTGACGTTTCAAAATGTTCACGAAATACAACTCGTTTAATAAAATTGACGCGCTATGTTGGACACACTTGATCCAAAACTGTTTGGATGTGTTAAAGACATTAGTGGTCAATCAGTAAAACAACCTCTTACTTTTTTAATCACCATCGCCTGGACTATTGTTTCGAATAGGGAAACCGCCAAGTGATTGGAGGGCGGCGAGACCCTCATTTTCCCGGCCAGATTAAACCAAGTAATACATGATGTTATTCAGATGCGCACAATGTCAGAGACAATATTTATTTGAAGCTAGTTGCCCATGTTGTGCAATACGAATCTCTGCAGCCCAACCACGCTTACGTGATATAGAGTGTCTATATCACGTAAAACACATTCTATTTTTGAAACGTGTACAACCTCTACTAAAACTGATTGCTAGCATCGAAGTGGAATCCTCGGTCTCCGTGCGCCAATGAAGATAACATATTTACGATCTGTTCAATGACTTGTGTCTGATGTGACTAATGGGCTCTAAGTACCGCCCTTCTCCGTATAAGAAGATGTTAGTATAGTCACCAGTACATGTGGCAGCTGAACATTCTGCAAGACTGTTCGCTGCCTCACAGATACAATGGGTTATCCAGCAATTTATCACATAACGAGGATATATTATCCGGTCCTTGCAGCGGTTGGTATCACTGGTAAGACGCGAGAGCTCGTTATGTGGCTCCAATTTTCCCTCTCCGCCTCAACATAGTATAGATGCCTCAAAATTATGTTGGTACTGCCTCAACCGATGAATATTTCCAGCATTAATCGGCTTCAAAATATCTAGTTTTGTATGGTTGATTGTTTTACTGCCCGCTTTTCGCAGCGGGTAATATGGAGTTGCAGACGGTGCTGTTGATTCGTGTAATGGCAGCTTTCAAAATTCTGAAATTCCTTGTGATCTTGGTTCCTCAATACATTTTCGTACCACTACCGATGCTCACTTCAGCAATTTACGTTGCAGTGATGGGCCATGTGGCGATCAGCTGTTCGATGGAAAGGAAGGCGTACGTCGCAGGCCGGGCTCCAAGCAGCTGCAAACATGCAGCCCGTGTCCCCCTCCTTGTCAGCCCATGTAGTCCCCCCCTCCTTGTCAGCCCATGCGCCCCCCCCCTCCTTGTCAGCTCATGTAACCCCCCACCCCCCCCTTGTATTCCAATTGGCGTGCTGCGGCGGACACCCAGTAGATTGAATTTCTAGACGGCGATTCTCAGTCCCGGCAATAGGATTAGAAGGAAATGATATGGTTTAGCCCATTTGAACTAAATTTTGTGTTTTTCCCTCATTATAGTTAATTCACTGGCAATTGTGATCCTCTCACGGAGTCAATGTGGTCTCTCCAAATGCGTCTCTCGCTATCTGGTAGCAATGGCCGCGGCTGATTTAATGGGTGTCGTATTTGGGGTTGTACTGGAACAGATGACTAATATTTATCTTTATGCTCATTCCTTGCTCATTACTCCAATTTGCTCTATGACAATAGTCCTGGGGTTAGCCGCCACGGATTGCTCCGTTTGGCTAACTGTGACTTTCACGTTCGATCGCTGTATCGCAATTTGCAGTCAAAAGCTGCGGGAACGATACTGCACGAAGAGAATAGCAAGCGTTGTGATAGCTATTGTCGTTATCGGGAGCTGTGCAAGATGCCTTCCGTTTTACTTTACAGTGGAACCTTACGTGGTTATTGACAACGTACCATTGCGATGCATCAGCAAAGGTGAATACTTTACCTCGACCTCATGGAAAGCATTTCAGTTGTTTAACAGTATCGTAACACCTTTAATGCCCATCTGCTTGATTGTATTTTTCAATGCTATAACTGTCAGTCACATTAAAGCGGCAAATAAAGTACGGCGGTGTCTGCGAAATGGCAGTGAAAATCAGAAGGATCCCGAGATGCAGAACCGGAGAAAGTCAATGATTTTGTTGTTTGCACTGTCGGCCAATTTCATATTGCTATGGATACCCTTCATAGTATCTACCATGAGGTGGCAAGTTCAAAATTATTTTTACACAAACAGGTATTTGAATACCCCGACATTTATCCTACAGCAATTTGGATTTATGTTGCAATTTCTCTGTACCTGCACAAACACATGTATCTACACGTTGTCACAGAGGGAATTCAGAAATAAGCTGATGAAAGGAGTGAAATATTTGTTAACATTAAACGGACAGCTTTGTGGATGAAATGCAAGTCGAATTCCATTTCTTGATTCGTGTTAAAATGAACAGGTTAATCTACCTAGCTCTACCTAGACATTTCTAATCCCTGGATTATCGATCTATGGAATATGCGTGGACATTTTCAGCAACAAGTGGAGGCATTCAACTGGGAACAATCGACAATAGACATTAAGTTCAGGAGTCGGCCAACTGGCGCTTCGAGCCAGCACCACCATTCACTGTGATCGTGGCTGATCATCCACAATCAGTAACCCATTCCTGCCTACTCCCCATATCCCTTAACTCCGCTATCTTTGAGAACTCTATCCAACTCTCTCTTGAAAGCATCCAGTGAATTGGGATCCACTGTCTTCTGAGGCAGAGATTTCAACAGAATCACAATTCTCTGGCTGAAAAGGTTTCCCTAATCTCCCTTCTAAATGGCCTACCATTTAATTAAAATAGAATGAGCCGTAACAAATCAGATTTCGATATTAATCGTGAGTAAAATTTTGATTAATGCTGATTCACTCGGGAAACTCACGGTGAACACGACGGAAGCATGCAACAGCTGGTACAGATAATACAGGTCTTAATGTTCATTCTTGCAGTATTTGATGAACGAGGCACACATGTGCTCCTGTGCTACGCAGCTAGCTACAGTGCTCACTGCAATATTCAACCTCTCACTGGACAAGTCCGTGGTCCCTGCCTGCTTCAAAAAATCCATCATTGTACCGGTACTAAAAAAATGCCTCCCCAGCCTGTCTGAATGACTACCGTCCGGTGGCCATTACCTCGGTTAGCCCTCTACCCCTTCAGCCCATAACACCCATACTAGCGCTCCAGAAAGTCCCCCCCCCCAACTGGCCACCAAAATTAGAATTGGTGGAGAGGTGGAATATTGCGTTGGATGACCAGCCCTCCTGTGTGATGCTGGGACCCAACGGGTCCCACTTAGTGATAGATAAATTCGGTGGACAGCGACCGCATTTAGTTTTGAGACCAGCATAATGACAACATTTGTTGTCTCTGCTTTTCAGAATTAGCAGTGAAACCCCAGTAGCAATGATGGAGAATTGCTCCCTAAACTTGGCGATGTAAAGTCGAGTATTGAAATACTGAGTATTTTAGCAAGATTACGGTACTCCGAACCAGTTTGGGGGGGTGGGGGGGTGGGGGGGGGGGGGGGGGGGGGGAGATTTGTTTTAGGAAAACTTAGCGGCAACCTTTTCAAGCAAAGGGTGATGGGTAAATGCGAGGAACTGCCAGAGGAAGTAGTTGAGGCATGTACTACCACAATGCTTAATATAAATTTAGACATGGGCCAATGCAGGTATATAGTATCCGAGCTGATGGCGACGTGGGCATGTTGGGCAGAAATGCTTGTTTCACGCTCTATGACACTATTTTAATTACCAATTAAGTTGCCAGCATGTCATTCCTTGATATATATTAGTTTTGGTATACAGCATGGAAACATGCTCTGCCGCTCGCCGAGTCCACAGCAACCAATCAATTCACACGTTCCATTTTATTACACTTTCAAATTAACTCACAAAATACTGGGGAGGGGGCGGGGGGGGGGGGCGGGGGGTTATTTACGGATGACAATTAACCCACAAACTCGCACGTCATTTTGACGTGGTAAGAAACCGAAACACCCGCTTCTAACAAGAGCGGTCGCAGGGAGAACGAAGAAATTGCACGCAGACAGCACCCGACGTCCGGGTCGAAACCGCGATTACTGGCACTATGAGTCAGCAAATCGGTCAGCTTTGTCACTGTGTCACTCTCATCAGCCCAACTGTTAACACTTTTATACCACACAACCGCCTGATCACTGGGTTTACTGCTTGCTGGGATATTTTATGTGATTGGAGAAACGACAGAGATTTAGACTATTTATTTGAAACATCAACCAACCGTTTATGCAGATATTTTTGCTATTTACATACATGCCCGTTTAACGTGAAAAGATAACTCACTCAATTTTTCAGCTCTTGCCTAAATTTTCGTTGTGTCAGTCCATAGATACAAGTGTTGCTGCAGTTGCATAGAGCTTGTAAAATGAATCCACATTGATGCATGATATATGTTGGTGTCGACAAATATTTGTCTTTGTAAAAGTAATTCACTGGTAGCCAGATCATGGAATGTATTACATAGGGCATCGCCATTAATACAAAATTGGTTGACAGGGCAAATAATAAAATCATCGATTTATTTCTGTTCTTCAACTCTGAATCATCCTGACTCTCACTGTTACTCCGGAGCGCTTGGCGGACTCTATTTGCTGAAATAATGCTCCTGACCGTTAAACAATTAAACAGTAGAATTAAACAAATTGGTAATAACGGTGTTAGGATACTGTCAAAATACTCATATATTTAACACATCAAAGAAGAGAAGAATCCAGGAATTTGGACGCAACGCCAAGTTATATATTGTCAATTATTACCAAAGGTTCCACTACAAAGTAAACAGGAATGCATCTTATACAGGCCAATGACCCGACTGTTAATATCACCACGGTACAACATTTCTCGCGTATTCTTTGAGAACAAATCGCGATATAGCGATCAAACGAGAAAGCGACAGTGAACCAAACGGGGCAGTCGATGCTTGCAATTTTGAACACAAGTGTCAGAGAACATACCGGGGTTATGAGCAGGAAATTGGCGAACGTGTACATATTATTAATCTGCTCCGCAATAATAGCCATTACAACTACAATGAAATCGGCCGCTGCCATTGCCACAAGGTAGCGAGTTATATATTTGGAGAGACCGTATTTTCCACGGGAGAGGATCACGATCGCTAGCAAAAGAACTGCAAAAAGAAGGAAAGCAAATGGTTAAATCGGTATATGTGGTGTTACCTCAGGCAACAAATAATCGCCTTCACACCGACTCCAGCCTTACCGTCTGCACATCCCCACCCTCCCGGCAACTGGCATATGTGTCTATTTCTAGTGCGGATGAAGAGCGTTGGAGCTCAAATATTAAAAATTCCTTCCCTTTGAACTCTCACTCTCCGATACGCAGTGTTTATAAAATTTCACGGTGTTATTTCACACGTATACCATGTGGAATTATTACGTTTGCGTTAATAATAATAATAATAATAATAATAATAATAATAATAATAATAATAATAATAATAATAATAATAATAATAATAATAATAATAATAATAATAATAATAATAATAATAATAATAATAATAATAATAATAATAATAATAATAATAATAATAATAATAATAATAATACACTTTATTACGGACTCAAGGTCCAGACAGGGGGCAACATTACATTACATTAAAAATGCATTGCATATTAAATATCATAAAATACATATACAATCTTGGTATATCACATAAAAATATCATAATTTATATTTGAAAAAAAAACACAATACATAAGTTAAAAATCCAGATTAAAAGAATGATCAATGTCCTACAACGAGACAACGATACCAGTGTCTCCACAGCTGGGATTCGTAGCGTGTTGTGCTAACCCTTATATTTGACAATGCCACAATAAACACATTTTTAGAGTCATTTATTCTGCAAATCAATTTATACATGTGATGTCGTAGGATAGCTTCTAAAGTTCTGACTCCTGCAGTCACAAACATATTACTGGCACTACACCATCTAGGTTGCCTTAGCAGTGTTCTCATGGCATCGTTATATGCCACCTTTAGTCTCTGCATACTTGTCTTTCCATAGTTCGACCACAGGTGCGCAGTGTAGAGTGGTGTGCAGTATTCTCTAAATAGCGACATCTTCACCACATTTGCACACACGTGAAATTTGCGCAAGGGAATATTCGCCTGTACATACAGCATGCATCGTTGCCTATAAATAACCTCACCATCTGTCATTTGTTCTGTAATAATATGCCCTAGATATTTTACCTTATTAGAGACACTAAGATTATTGTCAGACAATTTAAAATCAGGATATTGTAGACATTTATCCTCTTTGGTTCTACAGATTATAACAGCACTCTTACTAGCATTATATTTAATGTCATGTTCCACACCATACACAGAACATATAGTAAGGAGCTGCTGGAGACCAGCGCTAGATGGACTAAAGACCACAAGGTCATCTGCATACAAAATATGGTTCACTAAAATATTACCAATCACGCACCCAGTGTTACAGGCTTTCAATTGTTTAGACACATCATCAATATATAGATTAAAAAGGACGGGGGACAAAATTCCCCCTTGTCTAACACCATTGCTAACCGCAAATGGGGCTGAGACCCTATTGCCCCATTTTTTTTGCATAGTCTGGTGGGCATACCAGTAGGCCAGAATTCTAACAATGATTTAGGCACCCCTCTTTGACTCATTTTACCAAACAGCTTTCTGTGATTAACACGGTCAAAGGATTTTGAAGCGTCAATAAAGCACATAAGGATTGAAGAGTTATTGTCTCTATATTTGTTTACAATCTCCTCTAGTGCATATATGCACAAGTCAGTGCCATGTTTAGCGTTAAAGCCAAACTGGTTATCTGTGGAGTTAACAAACTCATTTATTCTATCCAGCAGAACTCTTTCTAAAACGTTTGACAATATGCTGGCTAAAGCTATGGGCCTGTAATTATTTAGGCTGCCTACTTTACCAGCTTTGTCCTTAAGGGCCGGCACTAACAGGACAGACAACATTGAGTCTGGTAACAGGCCATGAATCATAAAGCGAGTAAAACAAATAGCAAGGAGAGGAGCTATCTTCTATTATATGATAGGTTGCCTCAAATCATGGGGAATCTTGGTTCCAAATTGGGGATCAACAGGAATTGGCCAATTTCTCCAATTTGGTGCCCATGCACATTCGTAATTTTGTCCATGTCCAGTCGAACTCCGCAGTACAGCTTTTTTTCAGAAAACAAATGTTTCTTTAGAGCAGTTCAGGCTTTAATACGATCATTATGGTCTCACAGATTGGATAATTCTGTAATGTGGCGGATACCAATGAAAGGCGCTCCTAATCCCACAGCGCAAACAGCGCATTAAATTAGCTTGGATTCCGACTCCGAGCGAGGCTGGGCCACCAAACTACATGTACCAGTTTCATGGAGACATTCTGGACGTTGTTACAAGGACATGTGTACCTTGTTTTTTTTGGGGATTCAGGAATCTGTAAACATCTCAAAAGTATTTAAAAGAGCTGCAAACGCGGCATAAAATACTGCAATTTTTGGTTTAAAAAACAATTTTTGTCTTTTGATTTGAAAACTCGAATATCAATAATACAAACTCGCAACCCAGAGATTAAGCAAACATAGACGTCAGCAACTGTTTACATTGTGATTAACTGAAATTGACATTTGAAAATGACATTTGCAAACCAAAGATCGCGAACTGCATTAAATATCATAGTTAACACAAAGACCGTCGACAATTTAGCAGAGTAGGCTCCCTTACCAATGATACCAACAGCTGCAAGTACAGGGTAAAAAATGCTCGCTATGTAGTAAATTGCAGGATATGGCATTTTCTGTGAGGAGCTGCGAACAGCTATTTTAGACTTTCCAACTATGCCCTGGGCTGGTGATTGTTTTAAGAAGTACTTATACAAGATATAAAGTATCCACTGGATCATTTATCGGGTGCGTCTCCGAATGCGAATGAACACCGACCCATTCAACAAACACTTACAGTAAACTATATTTACTCATGTGCCGTTGTGCAATGCATTTCGCTTCTCTAGGGACATTACAAACACTGGTTTTGTTCAAATTTAGCGAATAAATAATTGAAAGTGTGTTTCCCGAAAGGTGTATTGGGCTGTTTGAAGTAAACTTTTCTTGAAATCAATATTATGTAGAACCTAGACAATCGTATCCTAATCCGTATAATTTCTTGTAGTAGTCGCGGCATATGCAAATAGGAAACGGTGCAATCTTGGCGGCTAAAATGAGGGTCCTAACTTAGCAGAGGGGGACGATTACGGTCATTGATTCATAGTCAGGGGTCGTACAGATTCGCAACAGGCCCTTCGACCCATCCTGCCCACACTGACCAACATGTCCTAGCTCTGCTGGTCCCACCTTCGTACGTTTGGCTGATATTCTTCCAAAGCTGTCGCATCCACGTGCCTTCCTAATTGTTTCATAAACGATGCGATCGTCCTTACCTCAACTAATTCCTCTGGCAGCTGGTTCAATACACTATGTGTGAAAACGTTACTGTTGATATTCATATTCAATCTTTCCCTATTTTCCGTATGCCTATGTACTCTGGTCCACGATTCCTCTACTCAGGGCAAGAGTGTGCATGTTTACATGATCTCTTCTATGCATGATTTTATGAACGTGTATAATAATACCGCTCATCCTCCTGCGCTCCAAGGAAAGAGTCCCATCCTACTACACCGCTCGCTATAGCTCAGACCACCAGTCATTGGAACATTCTCGAAAACCTCCTCAGTATCATTTCCAGCTTCACAACATATTTCATATAACATGGTGCCAAGAACTTAACACAATACTCTGAATGCGGCGTCACGAATATCCTATATCACTGCAACATGACCTCCCAACTTCTCTACTCTATACTATGACGGATCTACGGCACGTGCCAAAAACATTTTCGACCACCCTAACTACTCGCTGCCTTCAAGAAATCATGTACCTGCACACCCTATGCAGTGTAACGCTAACCATTCACTGCGTAGATCCTGCCCAATTTAGACTTCCCAAAATAAAACACCTCACGTTTATGTCATTCCTCGACAAGTCCTACAGTAAGATTGTTACACCTAAGGTACTGGAAGAGAGAAGGCGGCTGACGGTGAGAAAGGGAGGGAAGCATGGAATGCAAACACCCCGGGTGTTGTACCTCTTGTGAATAGGTTCACCCACTTGGAAGCTGTCGGGACAGAAGACGGTATTACACCGAGCGGCGGACTGGCTTGCGAAGCAAAAATGGCTGTTGAGCCAAAACCAAATAGGCCAACGTCAGGGGACGCCATTGTAGTGGGAGACTCCATTGTGAGAGATACGGACAGGGGTTTCTGCGGCAACAGACGGGATTCGAGGATGGTGTGCTGCCATCCTGGTGCCAGGGTCCAGGTTGTCACGGACAGTATGCAGACAATCCTCAAGGGCGAAGGTGAACAGCGGGAAGTGACAATGCATGTCGGCACAAATGATGTCGGAAATGGGATGACTATTCTGCAGCGTGACTTTAGAGAGTTCGGAAAAATGCTGAAAAGCAGGAACTCCAGGATTCTTATTTCCGGTTTGCTTCCAGTACATCGTGCTGGCGAGAGCAGGAACAGGGAGATACGGGACCTGAATGTGTGGCTGAGGAACTGGTGCACGGGCAGGGATTTAGATTCTTAGATCACTGGGAACTGTTTTGGAGTAAGGGGGAACTGCACAAAAGGGACGGATTGCATCTTAACAGGTGGGGACCAGCATTCTGGCTGGCAGGTTTGCCACTGCTACACAGGTGGTTTTAAATTGAATAGGGGGGTGGGGGGGGGGGGGGGGGGGTGTCAAATGGGATAGTCGAGGATGGATTTAAAGGGAAAGGGTTTCTTGGGCCACTTTTCAACTTAATTGTATAAGGGGTAAGAGTGTTGTAAAAACAAGCCTGGAGGCTTTGTGCCTCAATGCAAGGAGCATTCGTAATAAGGTGGACGAGTTGAATGTGCAGATAGCTATTAATGACTATGATATAGTTGGGATCACGGAGACATGGCTCCAGAGTGACCAAGGCTGTGAGCTGAACATTCAGGTATATTCAATATTCAGGAGGGATAGACAGAAAGGAAAAGGAGTTGGGGTAGCGTTGCTGGTTAGAGAGGAGATTAACGAAATAGAAATGAAGGACATTAGCTTGGAGTATGTGGAATCGATATGGGTAGAGCTGCGAAACACTAAGGGGCAGAAAACACTAGTGGGAGTTGTGTACAGGCCAGGTGGATGGCATCAAACAGGAAATTCGAAATGCGTGCAACAAAGGTAAAACAGTTATAATGGGTGACTTCAATCTACACATAGATTGGGTGAATCAAATTGGCAAGGGTGCTGAGGAAGAGGATTTCTTGGAATGTATGCGGGATAGTTTTCTAAACAAACATGTAGATAACCCAATGAAAGAGCAGACTGTACTAGACTGTATATTGAGTAATGAGGAAGGGTTAGTTAGCAGTCTTGGGCAAGAGTGACCATAATATGGTTGAGTTCTTCATTAGGATGGAGAGTGACATTGTTAATTCAGAAACAATGGTCCTGAACTTAAAGAAAGGTAACTTTGAGGGTATGAGACGTGAATTGGCAATGATAGACAGGCAATTGATTTTTAAAGGGTTGACGGTGGATATGCAATGGAAGGCATTTAAACACTGCATGGATGAACTACAACAATTGTTCATCCCAGTTTGGCAAAATAATAAATCAGCGAAGGTCGTGCATCCGTGGATAACAAGGGAAATCCGGGACAGTATCAAAACAAAAGGCGAAGCATACAAAATAGCCGGAAAAGCAGCCTATTGGGAGAAATTCAGAGTCCAGCAGAGGAGGACATAGGGCTTATTTAGGAAAGGGAAAATAGATTATGAAAGAAAACTGTCAGGGAACATAAAAGCTGAATGCAGACGGTTTAATAGATACGTGAAGAGAAAATGATTAGTTAAAACAAATGTAGGTCCCTTGCAGTCAGAAACAGGTGCATTGATCATGGGGAACAAGGACATGGCAGACCAATTGAATAACTATTTTGGTTCTGTCTTCTCTAAGGAAGACATAAATAATCTGCCGGAAATAGCAGGGGACCGAGGGTCAAATGAGATGGTGGAAGCGAGTGAAATCCAGGTTAACCGGGAAGTGGTGTTAGGTAAATTGAATGGATTAAATGGCGATAAATCCCTAGGGCCAGATAGGCTGCATTCCACAGCACTTAAGGAAGTAGCCCCTGAAATAGTGGATCCATTAGTCATAATTTTTCAAAACTCTTTAGATTCTGGAGTAGTTCCTGAGGATTGGAGGGTAGCTAATGTAACCCCACTTTTTAAAAAGGGAGGGAGAGAGAAAACGGGGAATTACAGACCAGTTAGTCCAACATCGGTAGTGGGGAAACTGCTAGAATCAGTTATTAAAGATGGGATAGCAGCACATTTGGAAAGTGCTGAAATCATTGGACAAAGTCTTAGTTTCAACAACTAAGTTACAGAGATAGGTTGAATACGTTAGGTCTTTATTCTCTGGAGCGCAGAAGGTTAAGGGGGGACTTGATAGAGGTCTTTAAAATGATGAGAGGGATAGACAGAGTTAATGTGATCAAGCTTTTCCCTTTGAGAATAGGGAAGATTCAAACAAGAGGGCATGACTTCAGAATTAAGGGACAGAAGTTTAGGGGTAACATGAGGGGGAACTTCTTTACTCAGAGAGTGGTAGCGGTGTGGAATGAGCTTCCAGTGGAAGTGGTGGCGGCAGGTTCGTTGGTATCATTTAAGAATAAATTGGATAGGCATATGGATGAGAAGGGAATGGAGGGTTATGGTATGAGTGCAGGCAGGTGGGACTAAGGGAAAAAAAATGTTCGGCGCGGACTTGTAGGACCGAGATGGCCTGTTTCCGTGCTGTAATTGTTATATGGTTATATGGTTAAAGTCAGCATGGATTTATGAAAGGTAAATAATTTCTGATGAATCTTATAGAATTCATCGAGGATGTAACTAGTAGAGTGGATAAGGGAGAACCAGTGGATGTGTTAAAGCTGGACTTTCAGAAGGCTTTCGACAAGGTCCCACATAAGAGATTAGTATGCAAACTAAACGCACACTGTATTGGGGGTTCAGTTTTGATGTGGATAGAGATCTGGCTGGCAGACAGGAAGCAAAGAGCAGGAGTAAACGGGTCCTTTTCACAATGGCAGTCGGTGATTAGTGGGGTACCGCAGGGCTCAGTGCTGGGACCCCAGCTATTTACTATATATATTAATGATTTGGACGAGGGAATTTAATGCAACATCTCCCAGTTTGCGGATGATACGTAGCTGGGGGGCAGTGTTAGCTGTGAGGAGGATGCTAGGAGACTGCAAGGTGACTTGGATAGGCTGGGTGAGTGGGCAAATGTATGACAGATGCAGTATAATGTGGATACATGTGAGGTTATCCACTTTGGTGGCAAAAAGAGGAAAGTAGACTATTATCTGTATGGTGGCCGATTAGGAAAAGGGGAGATGCAACGAGACCTGGGTGCCATGGTACACCAGTCATTAAAAGTAGGCATGCAGGTGCAGCAGGCAGTGAAGACAGCGAATGGTACGTTAGCATTCATAGTAAACGGATTGTCAGGACTTTCATATGAAGAAAGACTGGACAGACTCGGCTTGTACTCGCTAGAATTTAAAAGATTGAGGGGGGATCTTATAGAAACTTATAGGCTGGACAGGCTAGATGCAGGAAGATTGTTCCCGATGTTGGGGAAGTATAGACCAAGGGGTCACAGTTTAAGGATAAGGGGGAAATATTTTAGGACCGAGACGAGGGAAACATTGTGCATACAGAGAGTGGTGAATCTCTGGAATTTTCTGTCACGGAACGTAGTTGAGGCCAGTTCATTGGCTATATTTAAGAGGGAGTTAGACGTGGCCCTTGTGGCTAAAGGGATCTCTTAACCTATTGGATGATCAGCCATGATCATATTGTGTGGCGTTGCAGGCTCGAAGGGCCGAATGGCCTACTCCTGCACTTATTTTCTATGTTTCTATGTTTCTATGTGTATTAATGTCCAATGGGCCTCACCTCGTTAGTCATGAAATGCTTTGAGAGGCTGGTGAAGAAACCTGCATCTTGACAGCGAGAAGGGGGACTACGTGAGGATGCTGTACGTAGATTTGAGTTCCGCCTTCAACACGATAGTCCCCACCAGACTGGCCGAGAAGCTACTGGAATTAGAGCTCTATACCCCCCTGTGTGCCTTGGCCCTGGAAATTCTCACCGCTAGGCCCCATGTAGTCAAGATGGGAGGGAATACATCGAAGTCCCTCACCCTGAACACTGGATCGCCCCAGGGTTGCGTCCTCGGCCCCCTGGGGTACACCCTGTACACACATGACTGTGTGGCTAGGTTCAGCTCCAACTCAATAATCAAGTTTGCTGATGACACTGTGGTGGTGGGCCTGATCTCAGACAACGATGAGAAGGCCTACCGGGAGAAGGTGGCTGATCTGGCACTCTGGTGTTAGGACAACAGCCTCCTCTTGAACATCAAAAAACAAACTAAGGAGCTGATCGTGCACTTTAGGGGGGCACATCATCCAAGGACGTACACACCATAGAGGATAAATGGGGATACTGAGGATAGGGAAAGCTGCTTTAAATACCTGGGAGTCCACATCTCTGAGGATATGACATGGACATCACACGCCGCAGCACTCGTGAGTAAGGCAAGGCAGCGCATTTACCACCTCGTGCATTTGAGGACATTCAGAGCGTCACCGAGGATCCTCCAGTGCTTCTACTCAGCGGCTGTGGAAAGCATCTTGTCCGGAAATATTACAATCTGGTTTGGGAATTGCTCTGCCCAGGACAAGAAGGCTCTGCAGAGAGTAGTGCGTTCGGCCGAACGCACTATGGGAACTTCACTCGCCCCCTGCAGGAACTATACATCAGCAGGTGCAACTCCAGAGCCAGTAAATTCATGGGAGACCCCTTCCACCCCTGCAACGGACTGTTCCAGCTGCTACGGTCAGGCAAACGACTCCGTTGCCATGCTTTGAGAATGGAGAAGTTGAGAAGAAGCTTCTTCCCAGAGGCCATAAGGACTGTAAACTCATATCTCACCAGGGACTAACTTTACTGTACCACTACTGCTTTAAAACAAAATGCTGTTTTTTCTCCTTTCCCTTCCGCCCACAAAATGTAACATGAAAAAGACCATGTGATTGTGTTACATTCTGTCTGTAGTTTCTTTGGTTGTTTGTTTGTTTGTCTTTTTGCACAAAGTCCGCGACCATTGCCACTTTTCATTTCTCTGCAAATCTCGTATGTGTATGTTACCAATAAACTTGTCTTGACTTGACTTGATAAGAGTTAATTTCTCAAGTAAATCCCTGCTTACTTTGTGGATCACCTAAGAACTACAATGCGCGTTTATCTCGCGGACTCGCGAGATTTAAGGGCCGTAATCCAGCAAGTAATTACCCCAAGTGAACATTCCAGGTTCCGAACAAATATCGGACATCCAGCGAATATAATTGCAGACAATACTGCAAGGGAAGAGGCTGTTTCAACGGCCCTTGCAAACACTCTTCAAAAACCGATTGAATTAGCCAGAGCCCTAGATGTAAAACCGAAAAAGGGAGAGAGAATAGATGAATTTTTAGGGCAATTCTCTGAATTATACATGGATCAATTGGGTGTTAAATTATCGAAATGGAGTATATTCCCCGCAATATTATGCCATCGTATTGAATTGCTTTCCCAATAACGTAGCGGAATAAATTAAAACTAATAATTGGACAGAAAACGGTGCTAGTCAAATGTCTAGGGCAGCAAGATATCACCAGAGGGGCATAAAGAAGTAGGAGAGTCCGCAGGCAGTAAATCAAAAAGACTGAGTACGTAATAAGAAAGGAAATGTCAGAATCTGATACTTTACCAAGGAACCCCAGAATAGCAAATTACGGATAGGGAAAACTTAGAGTCCCGGAATATCTAGACCTATATCACAGAGAGATACCTGCCATGGAGCCAGTCCACAAGATAATACGTTTAAGGAGATACGGATCATCAGTAGTGGGCCTGTGTTATACTTCCGGAGGGATTGGGCACTGGAATAAATTGTGCCCAAATAGAGAAAAGAACGAAATATGTTTTCACAGAAGCTACTTCCAAGACCAAAGAGAATGGAGATATGAACGGGATCCGAGAGAGCTCAGAGGGAACAGTCAGGAAATCAAGAATCAAGGGGGCAAATTTCCTTTTCCCAGAATAACTCATTCGACGCCTATGGTCAGCAAAGCTAATAGTGAATGGATGGAAGTCTGACGAAGAACATACAGTTTCCCGAGAAGTAGAAGGTCAAATCTGCATACTCTCAGTGGACTCAGGCGCAACCATGTCATCCTCTCAATCAATTTATAATATCCCAGAATCAAACGAAGTTCAGAACATGTCCGGGTTTCAATGGCAAGTCTGCTAGTATCCCCTCTCTAAGCTAGTCGAAGTAATATATGGAGTAAAGGCAACCAGACACAGATTTGTGATAACCACCGGAGTAGATTGCAATTTGATAACAAGAGATTTCCTCTGTGCATTCCAATGAAGAGTACAATGCGGTGACAGAGATATAATAGTGACCCGCTAGGCGCCTTTATGGCCGTGTTACCTCATAGTGAGCCCTCAATGGTGGTCCTTAGATCTGGTGGACGAATCCCACAACACATGACACTCGCTTACGATAGGAATGGGAAGGATAAACATAGAAACATAGAAACATAGAAAATAGGTACAGGAGGAGGACATAGAAACATAGAAACATAGAAAATAGGTGCAGGAGTAGGACATTCGGCCCTTCGAGCCAGCACCGCCATTAATTGAGATCATGGCTGATCATCCCAAATCAATAACCCGTACCTGCCTTATCCACATATACCTTGATCCCACTAGCCCCCTGGAGCTCTATCTAACTCTCTCTTAAATCCATCCAGTGATTTGGCCTCCACTGCCCTCTGTGGCAGGGAAGTCCACACATTCGCAACTCTCTGGGTGAAAACGTTTTTTCTCACGTCAGTCTTAAATGGCCTCACCTTTATTCGAAGACTGCGGTCCCTGGTTCTGGACTCGCCCAAAATTGGGAACATGTTCCTCGATCTAGCTTGTCCAGTACTTCTATAATTCTATATGTTTCTAAGATGTACTCCCTCATCCTTCAAAACTCCAGTGTATACCAGCCTTTCAATATTTCCTCATGTGACAGTCCCGCCATCCCAGGGGTCTTCTCGTGAGCTTATGCTGCAATGCCTCGACCATAAGGATGGCCTTCCTCAAATTATGAGACCAATTTGTATACAATACTCCAGACGTGGTCTTACCACAGCCCTATACAACTGCAGAAGAATCTCTTTACTCCTTTACTGAAATCGTCTTGTTATGAAGCCCAACATTCCACCAGCTTTCTTCACTGCCTGTTGTACCTGCAGGACAACTTTCAGTGACTGGTGTACAAGGTCACCCAGGCTGCACACAAACATAACCCCATTGAGATAATAATCTGCCCCCTTGTATTTGCCGCCAAAGTGGATAACCTCACATTTATCTATATTGTACTGCATCTGCCACGCATCTGCTTACTCACTCAACCTGTCCAGGCCACCATGCAACCGCCTAACATTCACTTCACAGTTCATACGGCCACCCATCTTTGCGTCATCCGCAAACGTGCTAGTGTTGCTCCTAATTCCTTCTTCCAAATCATTAATATATATGATAAATATTTGCATCCCAATACCGAGCCTTGCGCACCTTACTCGCCACTGCATGTCATTCTGAAATGGTCCCGTTTCTAAGAGTGACTACGCTTTGCTTCCTGTCTGCCAATCAGTTTTCAATCCATGTCAACACCCAACCCCCATACCATGTGCTCTCATGTTGGTCACCAGTCTCCCGTGCGGGACCTCATCAAAGGTTTTCTGAAAGTATATATACACACCATCCACTGGTTTCCCTTCATCCATTTTATTTGTCACATCTTCAAAAAAATCCAGAAGTTTAGTCAAGTATGATTTCTCTTTCATATTTGACTTGGACTAATCATTTTACTGCTATCCAAATGTCCCATTATTGCATCTTTAATAATTGACTCCAGCATCTTTCCCACCACCGAAGTCAGGCAAACATGTCTGTAATTCCCCGTTTCCTCTTTCGCTCCTTTCTTGAAAAGTGGGACAAACTTAGCTATCCTCCAATCTGCAGGGACTGATTCTGAATCTTTTGAACATTGGAAAAAGATCACCAATTGGCCCGCTATTTCTAGAGCCACTTCCCTGAGGACGCTGGGATGCAGACCACCCGGCCCAGGGGATATATAATCCTTCAGTCCCATTAGTTTACCCAATAATATTTCTCGCCTTATGAGAATTTATTTCAGTTCTCTAACCCCTTAGACCCTCTATCCTCCAGTACTTCTGGGAGATTGTTTATGTCTTCCTTAGCGAAGACAGTTTCGAAGAAACTGCACAACTCTTCTGCCATTTCCTTGTTACCCATACTAATATTACCGTGTCAGCCTTTAAGGGACCCACATTTGACTTTGCTACTCTTTTTACCTTAACATATCTAAAGAAACATTTACTGTCCCTCTTTATGTCCCTGGCCAGCTTCCCCTCAATTAGAGAACATGGTATTGGGGGTAGGGCGTTGACATGGATAGAATATTGGTTTGTAGACAGGAAGCAAAGAGTAGGAGTGAACGGGTCATTTTCAGAATTGCAGGCAGTAGCGAGTGGAGTGCTGCAAGGCTCGGTATTGGGGCCGTAACTGTTTACCATATATATTCGTGATTTGGAAGAGGGAATTAGAAGCAACACTAGCAAGTTTGCGGATGAAACACAGCTGTATAGCAGTGTGAACTGTGAAGAGGATGTTAGGAGTTGCAGGGTGACCTGGACAGTGTAAGTGAGTGGGCAGATGCGTTGCAGATGCAGTCTAATATAGATAAATGTGAGGTTATCCACTTTAGCGGCAAAAACTAGGGGGCAATAATTATCTCAATGGGGTTAGGTTAAGGGGGAGGTGCAGCGAGACCTGGGCGTCCTTGTGCACCAGTCACGGACAGTTGGCTTACAGGTACAGCAGGCAGTGAAGATAGCTATTTACATGTTGGCCTTAATATCAAGGGGATTTCAGTGTAGGAGTAAAGAGTTGTATAAGCAGTTGTATAAGGAACTGGTAAGACCACATCTGGAGTATTGTGTAGAGTTTTGGTCTAATTTGAGGAAGGACATCCTTGTAATTGAGGCAGTGCAGTGTAGGTTCGCAACATTGATCCCTGGGATGGCGGGACTGTCATATGATGAATGATTTCAAAGACTAGGATTGTATTCACTTGAGTTTAGAAGGATGATGGGGATCTTATAGAAACACATACAAATTATAAAAGTACTCGGCAAGCTGGATGCTGAAAAATGTTCCCAATGTTGGGCGAGTCGAGAACCAGTGGCCACAGTCTTAGAGTAAAGGGGAAGCCATTTAAGACTGAAGTGACAAAAAAACGTTTTCACGCACAGGATTGTGCATTTGTGGAATTCCCTGCCCCAGAGGGCAGTGAATGCCAAGTCACTGAATGGATTGAAGATATTTCATTGTCTCTTACTGGAAGACAATGACAACAAATGGAATCAAATCAAACAAATCAATTCAAATACACTTCAGGACAGATCTCCGTGAGCAGAATCGCTTTCATGCGTTCGCAAACGGCTTTATTTGTTTCAGTCACTATCTCTCCTTCACCACTAATCTCCATTATTTTGTTTGCCGTGAAAAATAGGTTTGCTCTCTCCATATTGGAGCTGACCGGCTCTCTACTCTAAAAGTGCCAAGGTTTCCGATGTAGCCCGTGGACGCTGCCATCGTGTCGGTATCTCTTTTTTTAAGTACGGTCGAAGATCCCGAATTCCTGTCTGTTCTGGTTTAACAATTCACTTAAAACTTAGCTGAACAACGGTTATTCAGGTTGCGGAATTCGACAAAAAAGCTCAGTCTAAAATGTTATACAATCCCAAGGATGATATCTTACCACGTGGCCACAATATAGAGATAGTCTGATGAACTTTTGCCGATTTGTAGAGCGGGTGTTTTAAACTACTGTCCCCTGCATAGAAAGATCTGGTCCTATCGAGTCCAGCTCGCAAACAACTGCGATATAACTCCATATTTAATGCTTAAAATGTTAAACAATATTGCGTGTTGCAAAGCAGTCATATAAACATAAAATAATAGGTGCAGGAGTAGGCCAGTCGTCCTTTCGAGCCGGCACCGCCATTCAATATGATCATGGCTGATCATCCAACTCGGTATCCCGTACCTGCCTTCTCTCCATACCCACTGATCCCTTTAGCCACAAGGGCCACATCTAACTCGCTCATAAATATAGCCAATGAACTGGCGTCAATTACCTCCTGTGGCAGAGAATTCCTGAGATACACCACTCTCTGTGTGGACATTTATTTCCCACTCGGTCTTAAAATATTTCCCCCTAATCCTCAAATTGTGACCCCTTGTTCTGGGCTTCCCCATCATCGGGAACAATCTTCCTGAATCTAGTCCCTGAAGAATTTTGTAAGTTTCTATAAGATCCCCTCTCCATCTTCTGAATTCTGGCGAGTACAAGCCGAGTCTATTCAGTCTTTCTTCATATGAAAGTCCTGACATCCCATGAATCAGTCTGGTGAACCTTCTCTGTACTCCCTCTATGGCAAGAATGTCTTTCCTCAGATTAGGAGACTAAAACTGTACGCAATACTCCAGGTGTGGTCTCACCAAGACCCTGTACTGCGCTGTATTTAAAGGATGTGTTCACAAACACTGTCCCACCCTCGTCGCCAATTTTGTTATATTCCGGACGGCAGAACGAGTAACAACATACACGCAGGCTGCCTGGGTCACGAGATCGAGTTTTATTACCCAATATTCCCTGCTTATATTCAACGCTTACTCATAAACATTTACATGACTATGCATTTTGTGTATGCATACTGTGATGCATAATGTAATGCATACATCACAGTTATGAATTCTAGATATTGCTCTTTAGTCTGCACGTGTGACAAGTACTGAGCAAATCAGAATGTGATGTCACAGTGGCGCTGGGGTAGTTAGATGTTTATACAGCGCCAGAGAAACGGGTTCGCTCTAAACTACGGGCATTGTCTGTAGTGAAATATCCCTAGTGTTAGATAGAACTAGTGTACGGGTGATCGTTCTTCGATGTGGACCGGTGAGCCGACGGCTCTGTTTACAGGCTGTTACTCTAAACAACACTGAATATAAAAGAAAACTGGAAATGGTGAAATGGGCAAGTTAAGAAACGATGTCCGGCCAAACAAGCAAAAGAAAAGAGCACGGGACTTGTCTATATAGACTACCGCAAAGCATTCGCCAATGTTCCGCGGAGTAGACTTCATTGGAAGGTTACATTGCATACGATCCGTGTAGAGATCATGAGTCAAGATTCAAAAGTGTTTTTTGACACGTCGCGGATAAATCTTCTTATTTGCAGCAGCAGAATAGAATATGTAAACATAGTACACTGTCACCAATATAATACACGAGAAAGAGAGAAACAATAAGTTCAGTGTAAGCATACAAGCACATACTCACAACGATAACATATTGTGCGTGACTGTACACCCGCTGTACAAATCGGCAAAAGTTCATCAGACTAACTATATGTTGTGTCCTCGTCGCAAAATGTCATCCTTGGGATTGTATAACATTTTAGACTGAGCTTTTTTTTGTCGAATTCCGCAACCTGAATAACCTTTGTACAGCTAAGATTTAAGTGAATATCATAAATGCATGGGAGAGGGACTGGTGCAGTGGGCAAGAATTCAATTTTCTGGATCATTGGGACCTCGTTTGAGGAAGGTGTGACCTGTACAGAAAGGACGGGTTGCACTTGATCCCGAGGGGGACCAATATCCTGGCGGGGAGATTTGCAAAGTCTACTGGGGAGAATTTAAACTAGAACGGTTGGGGGGAGGGACTCAAATAGGGAAAGCTAGCAGTCAGTGTGTGAGGCAGGAGTTAGAGAAGGGTAGCACTCGGACCCGATATGTAGGGAAGAAAGACGAAAAAGATAATAAACAGAGAATAAGAGGGGTGGGTTTCTTAAATGTGTATATTTTAATGCTAGGAGCATTGTAAGAAAGGTGGATGAGCTCAGAGCCTGGATTGACACCTGGAAGTAGGATGTTGAGGCGATAAGTGAAACATGGTTGCAGGAGGGCTATGATTGGAAACTAAATATTCCAGGATTTCGGTTGCTTCAGGTGTGATAGAATTGGAGGGACAAGAGGTGGAGGTGTTGCACTGCTTGTCAGGGAATATATTACAGCTGTGCTTTGGCTGGATAGATTAGAGGGCTCGTCTACGGAGGCTATTTGGGTGTAACTGAGAAATGGGAAAGGAGTAGCAACACATAGGGGTGTATTATATACCGCCAAATGGGGAGCGAGAATTTGAAGAACAAATATGTAAGGAGATCGCAGATATTATTAGTAAGCACAAGGTAGTCATTGTGGGAGTTTACACTTTTCCACACATAGACAGGGAAACACATTCTGTAAATGGGCTGGATAACCATATAACCATATAACAATTACAGCAAGGAAACAGGCCATCTCGGCCCTACAAGTCCGTGCCGAACAACGTTTTTCCCTTAGTCCCACCTGCCTGCACTCATACCATAACCCTCCATTCCCTTTGGTTGGTTTGGAGTTTGTAAAATGTGTGCAGAATCGTTTTTTGCAGCAATACATAGAGGTGCCTACTGGAGAAGGGGCAGTGCTGGACCTTCTGTTAGGAAACGAGACAGGTCAGGTGGCTGAGATATGTGTTGCGGAACACTTCGGGTCCAGTGATCACAATACCATTAGTTTCAATATAATTATGGAGAAGGTCAGAAATGGACACAGGGTTGAGATTTTTCATTGGAGAAAGGCTAACTTTGAGGAGAAGCGAAAGGATTTAAAAGGAGTGAATCGGGACTTTCTGTTTTATGGGAAAGATGTGGAAGAGAAATGGAGGACATTTAATGGTGACATTTTAACAGTACAGAATCATTATGTTCCTGTTCGGTTGAAAGGAAATAGTAATAATTGGAACGAAAATTGGAACGAAATTGGAACGAAAATTGGAACGAAAATTGGACACTTGGTTCGGAAAAAGAGAGATCTACAATAATTATAGGCAGCATGGAGTAAATGAGGTGCTTGAGGAGTATAAATAATGTAAAAAGAATCCTAAGAAATAAATTAGAAAAGCAAAAGAAGATATAAGTTTGCTTTGGGTGAAAGTAAATCCAAAGGATTTCTACAGCTATATTAATAGCAAAAGGATAACGAGGTAGAACATTGGTCCATTAGAGAGTCAGAGTGGACAGCTTTCTGCAGAGCAAAAAGAGATGGGGGAGATATTGAACAATTTATTTTCTTCGGTATTCACCAAGGAGAAGGATATTGCATTATGTGAGGTAAGGGAAACAAGCAGAGTAGCTATGGAAACTATGAGATTCAAAGACGAGGAAGTACTGACACTTTTGAAAAATAGAAAGTGGATACGTCTCCAGGTCCTGGCAGGACATTCCCTATGACATTGAGGGACGTTAGTGAAGAAATAGCAGGGGCTATGATAGAAATATTTAAAATGCCATTAGAAACGGGAATAGTGCCGGAGGATTGGCGTACTGCGCATGTTGTTCCATACATGGTAAATGGTAGTGAGTTAAGGAATGAAGTTGAACAGAGGGAGCTAGGAATAACTGCGCACGGCTCCATGAAGGTGGAATCTCATGTAGATCGGGTGGTAAAGAAAGCTTTTGGTGTGCTGGCCTTCATAAATCAGAGCATTGAGTAAAGAAGTTGGGATAGAAATATAGAAATTCGGTGCAGGAGTAGGCCATTCGGCCCTTCGAGCCTGCACCGCCATTCAATATGATCATGGCTGATCATCCAACTCAGTATCCCGTACCTGCCTTCTCTCCATACCCTCTAATCCCCTTAGCCACAAGGGCCACATCTAACTCCTTCTTAAATATAGCCAATGAACTGGCCTCGACTACCCTCTGTGGCAGGGAGTTCCAGAGATTCACCACTCTCTGTGTGAAAAAAAGTTCATCTCATCTCGGTTTTAAAGGATTTCCCCCTTATCCTTAAGCTGTGACCCCTTGTCCTGGACTTCCCCAACATCGGGAGCAACCTTCCTGCATCTAGCCTGTCCAACCCCTTAAGAATTTTGTAAGTTGCTATAAGATCCCCTCTCAATCTCCTAAATTCTAGAGAGTATAAACCAAGTCTAACCAGTCTTTCTTCATAAGACAGCCCTGACATCCCAGGAATCAGTTTGGTGAACCTTCTCTGCACTCCCTCTATGGCAATAATGTCCTTCCTCAGATTTGGAGACCAAAACTGTACGCAATACTCCAGGTGTGGTCTCATGGTAGGGATGTAATGTAATGTTAAAATTGTACAAGGCATTGGTGAGGCCAATTCTGGAGTATGGAGTACAATTTCGGTCGCCTACTTATAGGAAGGACGTCAAGAAAATAGAGAGAGTACAGAGGAGCTTTGCTAGAATGTTGCCTGGGTTTCAACAACTAAGTTACAGAGAAAGGTGGAACAAGTTAGGTAAATATTCTTTGGAGCGCAGAAGGTTAAGGGGGGACTTGATAGAGGTCTTTAAAATGATGAGAGGGGTAGACAGAGTAGACGTGGATAAGCTTTTCCCATTGATAGTAGATTCAAACAAGAGGACATGACGATAAATAAGGGACAGACGTTTAGGGGTAACATGAGGGGGAACTTCTTTACTCAGATAGTGGTAGCTGTGTGGAATGAGCTTCAAGTGGTAGTGGTGGAGGCAGGTTCGATTTTATCATTTAAAAATGAATTGGATAGGTACATGGACGGGAAAGGAACGGAGGGTTATGGTCTGAGTGCAGGTAGATGGGACTAGGGGAGATTAAGTGTTCGGCACGGACTAGAAGAGCCGAGTTGCCCCGTTTCCGTGCTGTAATTGTTATATGGTTATATTTTATATGGTTATATGGTTTAGAAGGGGTTCTAAGAGTAAACCTAGCAATTATAGACTTGTTAGTTTGACGTCAGTGGTGGGCAAATTAATGGAAAGTATACTTAGAGATAATATGTATAAGCATCTGGATAAACAGGGTCTGATTAGGAACAGTCAGCATGGATTTGTGCCTCGAAGATCATGTTTGACTAAACTTCTTGAATGTCTTGAGGAAGTTACTCGGGAAATTGATGAGGGAAAAACAGTGGATGTTGTAAAAATGGACTTCAGTAAGGCCTTTGACAAGGTTCCGAATGGAAGGTTTGTTAAGAAGTTTCAATTGTTGTGTATTAATGATAGGATTAAACAGTGGCTGAATGGGAGATGCCAGAGAGTAATGGTGGATGGTTGTTTGTCAGGTTGGAGGCCGGTGACTAGTGGGGTGCCACAGGGATCTGTGTTGGGTCCACTGTTGTTTGTCATGTACATGAATGATCTAGAGGATGGTGTGGCAATTTGGAATAGTAAGTATTCAGATGATACTAAGATAGGTGGTGTTGTGGATAATGAAGTAGATTTTCAAAGTCTACAGAGAGGTTTAGGCCATTTGAAAGAGTGGGCTGAAAGATGGCAGATGAAGTTTAATGCTGATAAGTGTGAGGCGCTACATCTTGGCAGGACAAATCAAAATAGGACGTACATGGTAAATGGTAGTGAATTGAGGAACGTAGTTGAACAGATTGATCTAGGAATAACTGTGCCCAGTTCCCTGAAGGTAGAATCTCATGTAGATAGGGTCGTAAAGAAAGATTTTGGTGTGCTGGCCTTTATACATCAGAGCATTGAGTATAGAAGTTGAGATGTAATGTTAAAATTGTACAAGGCATTGGTGAGGCCAATTCTGGAGTATGGTGTACAATTTTGGTCGCATAATTATCGGAAGGATGTCAACAAAACAGAGAGAGTACAGAGAAGATTTACTAGAATGTTGCCTGGGTTCAGCAACCAAGTTGCAGAGAAAGGTTGAACAAGTTAGGTCTTTGTTCTTTGGAGCGCAGAAGGTTAAGGGGAGGGTTCACTTCTTTTTGCAGTCTTCTTCGCTCCTGGCCAGTTACGTTGCCGAACGATGCCGTGATTCAACCAGAAAATATGCGCTGTAATGCACACGTGCAGAGGCTCAAGTGAATCCTCTCTCGATAGCTGAATGGCTGGAAATTTAGCTTCGTGGAAGGAGCAGAGTGTGATGATAGGTGATTGCTTCTCGGACTGGAACCCTGTCGCTGGAGATGTGAGCCAGGGTTTGGTATTGGGTCCGCTATTGTCTCTGATCTATACCAATGAATCAGACGAAAACAAACACGGAAAGATTAGCACGTTTGCACATGGTACAAAAGTTAGTGGTTTTGCAGAAAGTGTCGATGGTTCTGAAAAAAATGTGGCAAGATCTTGATCGATTGGCCAGATTTGCTGGGGGATCGCTCGTCGAATTTAATACGGAGAAATATGAGGTGTTGCATTTTGAGAAGTCTTAAATGGACAGGACTGGCACGGTGAATGTTAGGGCTCTGTGAAGTGTTGCACAGCAGATTTATCTACATGTACAGTTGCATGGTTCCATGAAGGTGAAGTTGCATGTAGATAGCGTGGTCAAAGGGGCGTGTGGCACACGATCAAAGCATTGGGTAAAGAAGTTGGGAGGTCATGTTGCAGTTGTATAAGACGTTGGCGAGGCTGCATTTAAGTTATTGTGTTCAGTTCTGGGTAACGTGTTATAGAAATCTTGGAGAGGGTACAGGGAAGATTTACAGGAATGTTGCCAAGACTTAGGGACGTGTGAGTGGACTGGGAATATTATCTGTAGGACGGGGGGGGGGGGGGGGGGGGGGGGGGGGGGGGGGGGGGGGAGGGGGTTAAATTATTGAGCTGTATATAATCATGATCTGAATCTATCGGGTAGATGCACATAGTATAACGAAGACCAGAGGATATAAGTTTAAGGCGAACGTGCAAAAACAAAATCATGTGAATCTGAGAAATACCTTTTTTACACAAAGGATGGCGTGTGAATGGAACAAACTGACAGATGAAGTATTAGAGGCAGGCACACCCCAACATTTAGAAACAGTTAGCGAGGACTTAAAATTGAAGAAGTCTACATATGCTCCGAAAACATAGTGCCATTTTTGTTTTACATGAAGTGTCATATGTCTAGTTTTTACAGTTCAGGAAGTCACGGACAGTGAGGTCAGCGTGGCAGTGGTCGTGAGATGGTGAATTAAAATGGCAGGCAACCGAGAGCTCAGGGCTACGATTGTGGACTCAGACGAACTGTTACCTATAACCATTACCTAATCACCCTTTCGTTTATTCTGTATACAGGTAGCAACACTGTGAAATAATTGCTGTATAATAAATTCCAATTCGTTGAAAATTGCCTCCTCGAAAGTTAGGTCGCTGGTTAACGGGAGGAAAAGTGGCGACAAATCAAGAGTTGCATGACTTCGAACGTTTGCTTGGTACCATACATCGGTAAATGACAACATTTCCCCCCAATTAAAGCAGTGATTTAACAAACAGAACAAACAATGTGCGTCAAGGCAGTGAATTGACATAATCTCTAAACAGATTCAATTGTACCTATCAAGAAATTAAATAATCTTCAAGAAAATTAGCTAGTGGATTCAAGGAATATGGGGAGAAGGCAGACACGGGGTATTGATTTGGGACGATCAGCCAAGATCACAATGAATGGCGGTGCTTGCTCGAATGGCCGAATGGCCTCCTTCTGCGCATCTTTTCTCTGTTTCTACGTTTCTATGTTAAACATTGCTGTAGATAAATTCGGAGGACAATGACCGCATTTAGATTTGAGACCAGCATAATGACAACAATTCATGTCTCTGCTTTTACAGAATTAGCAGTGAAAACCCAGTAGCAATGATGGAGAATTGCTCCCAGAACTTGACTATGTTAATTCGAAAATTAATTGACACAATTACTTCCACTTTCCGAAGATTATCCCGCAGTTACAATTATTAACTGGCATAGCATGATTTTGTCACCCAGTATTAGGAAATATGTTATTTGGCTGGAAATGTTATAGAGAAGGTTTATGCACTGAGAATTTTAGCATTAGTAGGAGGACAACGAACCAGTTTGTGGGGGTGGGGGGGAGATTTGTTTTAGGGAAACTGAGCGGCAACCTTTTCACACAAAGGGTGATGGGTAAATGCGAGGAACTGCCAGAGGAAGTAGTTCAGGCATGTACTACCACAACGCTTAAAATAAATTTGGACATGCAACTGGATGGGCTGGCTGTAGAAGCATATGGGCCAATGCAGGCATATGCGATTAGAGCAGATGACGACGTGGGCATGCTGGGCAGAAAGGCTTGTTTCACGCTCTATGACTATTTTAAATTACCAATTAAGTCGCCGGCATGTCATTCCTTGATATAGATTAGTTTTGGTATACAGCATGGAAACAGGCTCTGCCGCTCACCGAGTCCACCGCAACCAATCAACCCACTAGTTCTATTTTATTCCACTTTCAAATTATCTAACTAAATACTGGCGATTGGGCTTTATTTACAGATGACAATTAACCCACAAACAAATCCGTCTTTTTGACGTGGTAAGACACCGAAACACCCGGTTCTAAGAAGAGCGGTCGCAGGGAGAACGAGGACATTGCACGCATACAGCACCCGACGTCCGGGTCGAAACCGCGATTACTGGCCCTATGAGTCAGCAACTCTGCCAGCTTTGTCACTGTGCCACTCTCGTCAGCCCAACTGTTTATACCACTTTTATACCACGACACCGCCTGATCACCAAGTTTACTGCGTGCTGGGATGTTTTATGCGATTGGAGACAATACAGATATTTAGACTATTTATTTGAAGCATCAACCAACTGTTTATGCAGATATTTTTGTTATTTACATAGATGCCCGTTTAACGTGAAAAGATACTTCAGTCCATTTTTCAGCTCTTGCCTGAATTTTCGTTGTGTCAGTCCATAGATACACGTGTTGCTGCAGGTGCATAGAGCTTGTAATATGAATCCACATTGTTGCATGATATATGTTGGTGTCGACAAATATTTGTCTGTGTAGAAGTAATTCACTGGTTGCCAGATCATGGAATGTATTACATAGGGCATCGACAGCAATACAAAATTGGTTGACAGAGCAAATAATAAAATCATCGATTTCTTTCTGTTCTTCAACTCTGAATCATTCGGACTCTCACTGTTACTCCGGAGCGCTTGGCGGACTCTATTTGCTGAAATAATGCTCCTGACCGTTAAGCAATTAAACAGTAGAATTAAACAAATTGGTAATAACGGTGTTAGGATACTGTCAAAATACTCATATATTTGCCACATCAAAGAAGTGAAGAATTCAGGAATTTGGACGCAACGCCAAGGTATATTGTCAATGATTACCAAAGGTTCCACTACAAAGTAAACAGGAATACATCTTATACAGGCCAATGCCCCGACTGTTACTATCACTACTGTAGCTGTTCTCTGGGTACAATATTTCTCGCGTATTCTTTGAGAACAAATCGCGATATAGCGATCAAACGTGAAACCGACAGTGAACCAAACGGAGCAATCGATGCTTGCAATTTTGAACACAAGTGTCAGAGAACATACCGGGGTTATGAGCAGGAAATTCGCGAACATGTAAATATTATTAATCTGCTCCGCAATAATAGCAATTACAACTACAATGAAATCGGCCGCTGCCATTGCCACAAGGTAGCGAGTTATACATTTGGAGAGACCGCATTTTCCACGGGAGAGGATCACGATCGCTACCAAATTAACTGCAAAAGAAGGAAAGCAAATGGTTAAATCGGTATATGTGGTGTTACCTCAAGCAACAAATAATCACCTTCACATCGACTCCAGCCTTACCGTCTGCACCTCCCCACACACCCGGCAACTGACATATTTGTCTATTTCTAGTGCGGATGAAGAGCGTTGGAGCTCAAATATTAAAACTGCTTCCCTTTGAACTCTTGCGCTCCGATACGCAGTGTTTGTAAAACTTCACGATGTTATTCCACACGGATACCATGTGGAATTATTACGTTCTAACAGGACAGACAACATTGAGTCTGGTAACATGCCATGAATCATAAAGCGAGTAAAACAAATAGCAAGGAGAGGAGCTATCATCTATTATATGATAGGTTGCGTCAAATCATGGGGAATCTTGGTTCCAAATTGGGGATCATCTGGAATTGGCCAATTTCTCCAATTTGGTGCCCATGCACCTTCGTAATTTTGTCCATGTCCAGTCGAACTCCGCAGTACAGCTTTATTTCAGAAAATAAATTCTGTTTCGTTAGAGCAATTCAGGCTTTAATACGATCATTATGGTCTCACAGATTGGATAATTCTGTAATGTTGCCGTTACCAATGAAAGGCGCTCCTTATCCCACAGCGCAAACAGTGCATTAAATTAGCTTGGATTCCGAATCCGAGCGAGGCTGGGCCACCAAACTACGTGTACCAGTTTCATGGAGACATTCTGGACGTCGTTACAAGGACATGTGTACCTTGTTTTTCTGTATTCAGGAATCTGTAAACATCACGAAAGTATTTAAAAGAGCTGCTAACGCGGCATAAAAGAATGCAATTTTCAGTTCAAGAAACAATTTTTGTCTTTTGATTTGAAAACTCGAATATCAATAAGACAAACTCGCAATCCAGAGATTAAGCAAACATAGATATCAGCAACAGTTTAAATTGTGATTAACTGCAATGGACATTTGAAAATTACATTTGGAAACCAATGATCTCGAACTGCAGTAAATATCATAGTTAACACAAACGACAATTTAGCAGATCGGGCTCCCTTACCAATGATACCAACAGCTGCAAGTACAGGGTAAAAAATGCTCGCTATGTGGTAAATTGCAGGATATGGCATTTCTGTGAGGAGCTGCGATCATCTATTTTAGACTTTCCAACTACGCCCTGTGTTGGTGATTGTTTTAAGAAGTACTTATACAAGAAATATAGTATCCAATGGATCAATTAGCGGGTGTGTCTCCGAATGCGAATGAACACCGACCCATTCAACAAACACTTGCAGTAAAATATATTTACTCTTGTGCCATTGTGCAATGCATTTCACTTCTCTAGGGACATTACAGACAATTGCTTTGTTCACATTTAGCGAAGAAAAAATTGAAAGTTTGTTTCCCGAAAGGTGTATTGGGCTGTTTGAAGTAAATTTTTCTTGAAATCAATATTATTAAGAATCTGGAC
The DNA here is from genome assembly GCF_010909765.2 of Amblyraja radiata. Classification (NCBI taxonomy): domain Eukaryota; kingdom Metazoa; phylum Chordata; class Chondrichthyes; order Rajiformes; family Rajidae; genus Amblyraja; species Amblyraja radiata. The sequence continues at coordinate 7,056,090 of NC_045996.1, read as the reverse complement.
AATCGTATCCTAATCCGTTTCATTTCTTGGAGTAATCGCGGCATATGCAAATAGGAAATGGTGCAATCTTAGCGGCTAAAATGAGGGTCCTAACTTAGCAGAGGGGGCGATTACGGTAATTGATTCATAGTCAGTGGTCGTACAGATTCGCAACAGGCCCTTCGGCCCAATCCGTCCACACCGGCCAACATGTCCTAGCTCTGCTGGTCCCACCTTCGTGCGTTTGGCTGATATCCTTTCAAAGCTGTCGCATCCACGTGCCTTCCTAATGGGTTCTTAAACGTTGCGATCGTCGTTACCTCAACTAACTCCTCTGGCAGCTGGTTATATACACTATGTGTGAAAGCGTTACTGCTGATATTCATATCCAATCTTTCCCTATTTCCCTTAAACCTATATACTCTGGTCCACGATTCCTCTATCAGGGCAAGATTGTGCATGTTTACATGATCACTTCCATGCATGGTTTTGTGAACCTGTATAATATCACCCTTCATCCTCCTGCGCTCCAAGGAAAATAGTCCCAACCTACTCCACCGCTATAGCGCAGACCACCAGTTCTTGGAACATTCTCGTAAACCTGCTCAGTAACATTTCCAGCTTCACAACATATTTCATATAACATGGTGCCAATAACTTAACACAATACTCTAAATATCACTGCAACATGACCTCACAACTTCTCTACTCAATACTATGACTGATCAAGGCCAAAAGCATTTTCGACCACCCTATCTACTCGCCACCTTCAAGAAATCATGTACCTGCACATCCTAAGCTGTGTAACGCTACCCAGTCACTGCGTAGATCGTGCCCAATTTAGATTTCCCAAAATAAAACACCTCACCTTTATGTCATTCCTCGACAAGTCCTACAGTAAGATTGTTACACCTAAGGTACTGGAAGACAGAATGTGGGTGACGGTGAGAAAGGGAGGGAATCATGGATTTCAAACATCCCCGTGTGTTGTACCTCTTGTGAACAGGTTCACCCAATTAGAAGCTGTCGGGACAGAAGACGGTATTACACAGAGCGGCGGACTGGCTTGCGAAGCATAAAGGGCGGTTGAGCCAAAACCAAATAGGCAACGCCGTTGTAGTGGGCGACTCCGTTGTGAGAGGTACGGACAGGGGTTTCTACGGCAACAAACGGGATTCGAGGAGGGTGTGCCGCCTTCCTGGTGCCAGGATCCAGGATGTCACGGACAGAGTGCAGAAAATCCTCAAGGGCGAAAGTGAACAGCCGGAAGTGGTAGTGCATGTCGGCACAAACGATGTCGGAAAGAAGGAGATGAATATTCTGCAGCGTGACTTTAGAGAGCTCGAAAAAATGCTGAAAAGCAGGACCTCCAGGGTTGTTATCTCCGGTTTACTTCCAGTTCCTCGTGCTGGCGAGAGCAGGAACAGGGAGATACGGGACCTGAATGTGTGGCTGAGGAACTGGTGCACGGGGCAGTGATTTAGATTCTTAGATCATGGGGATCTGTTTTGGAGTAAGGGGGAACTGTACAAAAGGGTACGGATTGCATTTTAACAGGTGGGGGACTAGCATTTTGGCAGGCAGGTTTGCCACTGCTACACGGGTGGCTTTAAACTGAATAAGGGGGGTGGGGTGTCAAATGAGATAGTGGAGGATGGAGTTAAATGGAAAGGGTTTCTTAAATGTGTGAGCGGAGAGACAGCGGGGTGAAAAATGGGGGTAGAAGCAATAGGTAGGAAGGGGAAAAGTAAAAGTGACAGGCAGACAAATCCTGGGCAAAAATCAAAAAGGGCTACTTTTCAGCATAATTGTATAAGGGGTAAGTGTGTTTTAAAAACAAGCCTGAAGGCTCTGTCTCTCAATGCAAATAGCATTCGTAATGAGGTGGGTGAGTTGAATGTGTAGATAGCATTTAATGACAATGATATAGTTGGGATCACGGAGACACGGCTCCAAGGTGACCAAAGCTGGGAGCTGAACATCAAGTGATATTCAATATTCATGAAAGGATAGACAGAAAGGAAAAGGAGGTGGGTTAGCTTTGCTGGTTAGCGAGGAGTTTAACGCAATAGAAAGGAGGGACATTAGCTTGGAGGATGTGGAATCGATATGGGTAGAGCTGTGAAACACAAAGGGGCAGAACACGCTGATGGGTGTTGTGTACAGGCCACCTAACAGTAGTAGTGAAGTTGGAGATGGTATCAAACAGGAAATTAGAAATGCGTGCGACAAAGGCAAAACCGTTATAATGGGTGACTTCAATCTACATATAGTTTGGGTGAATCAAATTGGCAGGGGTGCTGAGGAAGAGGATTTTTTTTGGAATGTATGCGGGATAGTTATCTAAATCAACATGTAGAGGAACCAACAAGAGAGCAGGCTATTTTAGACTGGGTATTGAGTAATGAGGAAGGGTTAGTTAGCAGTCTTGTTGTACGTGCCCCCTTGGGCAAGAGTGACCATAATATGGTTGAGTTCTTCATTAGGATAGAGAGTGACATTGTTAATTCAGAAACAATGGTTCTGAACTTAAAGAAAGGTAACTTTGAGGGTATGAGACGTGAATTGGCCAAGATTGACTGGCAATTAATTCTAAAAGGGTTGACGGTGGATATGCAATGGAAGACATTTAAAGACTGCATGGATGACCTACAAAAATTGTTCGTCCCAGTTTGGCAAAATAATAAATCTGGGAAGGTGGTGCATCCGTGGATAACAAGGGAAATCAAGGATAGAATCAAAACAAAAGATGAAGCATACGAATTAGCCAGAAAAAGCAGCCTACCAGAGGACGGAGAAATTCAGAGTCCAGCCGAGGAGGACAAAGGGCTTATTTAGGAAAGGGAAAATAGATTA